>NC_060193.1:53702991-53740491 GCF_021184085.1 Oncorhynchus gorbuscha
ACCCAACCGCTAGGCCACCTGCTGTGTGTGTGTGTGTGTGTCTAACCCATGCTCTGGTTCTCATCGTCCTGGTCTATAAACACGTGGTCCAGGATGAAGGTGAGCAGCTCGTTCTGTAAGGTGCTGTCTGGGTTGAACACCAGGGCCTCCAGTCCTTCTCTGCCCCCAGACACCAACTGGTGACTGAAGACCATCAGCAGGTCACACAACAACATGAAGGCCTGTTGTACAGGGAGGGAACACATCATCATTAACACCGTTCTTCATCATCACCACCATCATCATCATCATCATCAGTTTAAACTGGAGTGAGTCTAGTTCAAGTGGTGTAAACTGGAGTTTAAACTGGTTTGAGACTGGTATACTGAACTTGAAAGACTGGTTGAACAGGTGTGAACTGGTTTGAGACTGGTGTATCAGGGAGAGGACACACTGCTCTCATCATCAGTTTAAACTGGAGTGAGACTGGTCTAACAGGTCTAACTGGAGTGAGACTGGTCTAAGTGGAGTGAGACTGGTCTAAGTGGAGTGAGACTGGTCTAAGTGGAGTGAGACTGGTCTAAGTGGAGTGAGACTGGTCTAAGTGGAGTGAGACTGGTCTAAGTGTCAAATCGGAGGGTCTGCTGTCCAGACCTCTGGCAGTCTCTATGGGGATGCCACAGGGTTAAATTCTTGGACAGACTCTTCTCTGTATACATCAATGAGGTCGCTATTGCTGCTGGTAAGTCCCTACGCAGACGACACCATTCTGTATACTTCTGGCCCTTCTTTGGACACTGTGTTAACAACCCTCCAGACGAGCTTCAATGCCATACAACTCTCCTTCCGTGGCCTCCAATTGCTCTTAAATACAAGTAAAACTAAATGCATGCTCTTCAACCAATCGCTACCTGCACCTACCCGCCTGTCCAACATCACTACTCTGGACGGCTCTGACTTAGAATACGTGGACAACTACAAATACTTAGGTGTCTGGTTAGACTGTAAACTCTCCTTCCAGACCCATATCAAACATCTCCAATCCAAAGTTAAATCTAGAATTGGCTTCCTATTTCACAACAAAGCATCCTTCACTCATGCTGCCAAACATACCCTTGTAAAACTGACCATCCTACCAATCCTCGACTTTGGCGATGTCATTTACAAAATAGCCTCCAATACCCTACTCAACAAATTGGATGCAGTCTATCACAGTGCAATCCGTTTTGTCACCAAAGCCCCATATACTACCCACCATTGCGACCTGTACGCTCTCGTTGGCTGGCCCTTGCTTCATACTCGTCGCCAAACCCACTGGCTCCATGTCATCTACAAGACCCTGCTAGGTAAAGTCCCCCCCTTATCTCAGCTCGTTGGTCACCATAGCAGCACCCACCTGTAGCACACGCTCCAGCAGGTATATCTCTCTGGTCACCCCCAAAACCAATTCTTTCTTTGGCCGCCTCTCCTTCCAGTTCTCTGCTGCCAATGACTGGAACGAACTACAAAAATCTCTGAAACTGGAAACACTTATCTCCCTCACTAGCTTTAAGCACCAACTGTCAGAGCAGCTCACAGATTACTGCACCTGTACATAGCCCATCTATAATTTAGCCCAAACAACTACCTCTTTCCCTACTGTATTTATTTTATTTATTTATTTAGCTCCTTTGCACCCCATTATTTTTATTTCTACTTCGCACATTCTTCCATTGCAAAACTACCATTCCAGTGTTTTACTTGCTATATTGTATTTACTTTGCCACTTTTCTCACCTCATTTGCTCACATCGTATATAGACTTGTTTCTACTGTATTATTGACTGTATGTTTGTTTTACTCCATGTGTAACTCTGTGTCGTTGTATGTGTCGAAATGCTTTGCTTTATCTTGGCCAGGTCGCAGTTGTAAATGAGAACTTGTTCTCAACTTGCTTACCTGGTTAAATAAAGGTGAAATTAATAAAAATAAGTGGAGTGAGACTGGTGCAAACTGGTTCGTACCTGTTCTTTGACAGGTGTGTTGACATTGGACAGACACTGCTGACAGACAGCCAGGAAGGACTTCACCACTCTCCTCAGAGCCACCAGGTCCTCCTTACTAGGAGTTCCCTCTGTGATTTTCACCAGCTGCCACAGTATGGAGTAGTGGGAACACTGCAGGGCCTGGACAGCGATCTGCTCTGGCATGGCCCCCTGCTCAATACCAGCCTTCAACAACCTGTAGCAGCTACCAAACAGGTCCCACCGCGTCAGGTCATGAGCACTGGGAACACACACACACACACACACCAGTCAGAGTCCTGGGAGGACTTGTATATTCATGACTTACTGAGAGGGACGGCGAGAGGGAGCGAGGGTTCTACTCGAAATGAGACAGAGGATGGAAGGTCTTACTTGTGGAAGGCCGTGAGTCTCTTGAGGGTAGACAGAACGTTGTAGATGTCGTCATCGTCGGCCTCCTCGGCCTCTTGCAGCAGGTCTTCTACGGAGTGTGTGAAGCGGTCCGTTATCTCGTCGATGAGTTGCGAGCGGGCGATGTCCACTCTGTTCATGATGGTGTACTCCTCAGAACACAGGATGCTGTAGGTCTTACTGCAGGCCTCCAGAACATCTGTCTCAATGTGTTTGTCCACCACCAGGCGGATCTGCTTCAGTAAGGCATCTAGGTGCTGGGAGAAGGAGGGAGAGAGGGGGAGAGAGAGGAGAGGGTGAGAGAGAGAGAAAGAAGGGGAGAGAGGGAAACAGAGAGAGAGAGGGAGAGGGAGAGAAGGAGGGCGAGAAGGAGGGCGAGAAGGAGGGCGAGAAGGAGGGAGAGAGGTCAGTAACTACAGTCACCCATAAAGAAAACATCACACACGAAAACATTAACTAGGCCTCTCACACACACAAACCGAGCATGCACACGCGCACACACACACACACACACCCTCCTACCTTCTCCATACGCCCAGCGCTGTACACGTCCAGATCAAAGAACATAGGGATCTGTAGCAGGTTAGCCACCTTCTCAGAGTCGGCCTGGTACTTAGACAGGAGCATGGGCAGGGCCATGATGAAGTGTTCTGTCAGTTTGTTCTTGTCGTCTATCTGAGTCTTCCTCTCCTTCGCCGTGAGAACACGCTTCCCGGTGCCCCTGCCGACGGGCGGGTGAGCCTCTGCTGCCTGCCGGATGGTACACACCATCAACTCTATCAGGGAACTCTCCTGTCTGTCTGACAGCACTGTGATGAGAGGGAGATGACAATGAGGAGAGAGATCACCGTCTGATCGCCAATCACCTCTTTATAAACAGACACCGGGACACAGACAGACACCGGGACACAGACAGACACCGGGACACAGACAGACACCGGGACACAGACAGACACCGGGACACAGACAGACACCGGGACACAGACAGACACCGGGACACAGACAGACACCGGGACACAGACAGACACCGGGACACAGACACCGGGACACAGATACACAGACGCAAACAGACACCGGGACACAGACACAAACAGACACCGGGACACAGATACACAGACAGACACCGGGACACAGACGCAGACAGACACCGGGACACAGACGCAAACAGACACCGGGACACAGACGCAAACAGACACCGGGACACAGACGCAAACAGACACCGGGACACAGACGCAAACAGACACCGGGACACAGACGCAAACAGACACCGGGACACAGACGCAAACAGACACCGGGACACAGACGCAAACAGACACCGGGACACAGACGCAAACAGACACCGGGACACAGACAGACACCGGGACACAGACAGACACCGGGACACAGACAGACACCGGGACACAGACAGACACCGGGACACAGACAGACACCGGGACACAGACAGACACCGGGACACAGACAGACACCGGGACACAGACAGACACCGGGACGCAGACAGACACCGGGACGCAGACAGACACCGGGACACAGATACACAGACGCAAACAGACACCGGGACACAGATACACAGACACAAACAGACACCGGGACGCAGACGCAAACAGACACCGGGACGCAGACGCAAACAGACACCGGGACGCAGACGCAAACAGACACCGGGACGCAGACGCAAACAGACAGACACCGGGACACAGACAGACACAGACGCAAACAGACACCGGGACAGAGACGCAGACAGACACCGGGACGCAGACAGACCCCGGGACGCAGACAGACCCCGGGACGCAGACAGACCCCGGGACGCAGACAGACCCCGGGACGCAGACAGACCCCGGGACGCAGACAGACCCCGGGACGCAGACAGACCCCGGGACGCAGACAGACCCCGGGACGCAGACAGACCCCGGGACGCAGACAGACCCCGGGACGCAGACAGACACCCCGGGACGCAGACAGACACCGGGACGCAAACAGACACCGGGACACAGACGCAAACAGACACCGGGACACAGATACACAGACAGACACCGGGACGCAGACAGACACCGGGACGCAGACAGACACCGGGACGCAGACAGACACCGGGACGCAGACAGACACCGGGACGCAGACAGACACCGGGACGCAGACAGACACCGGGACGCAGACAGACACCGGGACGCAGACAGACCCCGGGACACAGACACAAACAGACACCGGGACACAGATACACAGACACCGGGACACAGAAGCAAACAGACACCGGGACGCAAACAGACACCGGGACACAGACAGACACCGGGACACAGACAGACACCGGGACACAGACGCAAACAGACACCGGGACACAGATACACAGACACAAACAGACACCGGGACGCAGACAGACACCGGGACGCAGACAGACACCGGGACGCAGACAGACACCGGGACGCAGACGGACACCGAGACGCAGACGGACACCGGGATGCAGACACAAACAGACACCGGGACACAGACAGACACCGGGACACCGATACACAGACACAAACAGACACCGGGACGCAGACAGACACCGGGACGCAGACAGACACCGGGACGCAGACAGACACCGGGACGCAGACAGACACCGGGACGCAGACAGACACCGGGACGCAGACAGACACCGGGACGCAGACAGACACCGGGACGCAGACAGACACCGGGACGCAGACAGACACCGGGACGCAGACAGACACCGGGACGCAGACAGACACCGGGACGCAGACAGACACCGGGACGCAGACAGACACCGGGACGCAGACAGACACCGGGACGCAGACAGACACCGGGACGCAGACACAAACAGACACCGGGACACAGATACACAGACACCGGGACACAGACGCAAACAGACACCGGGACGCAAACAGACACCGGGACACAGACAGACACCGGGACACAGACAGACACCGGGACACAGACAGACACCGGGACACAGACAGACACCGGGACACAGACAGACACCGGGACACCGATACACAGACAGACACCGGGACGCAGACGGACACCGGGACGCAGACGGACACCGGGACGCAGACGGACACCGGGACGCAGACGGACACCGGGACGCAGACGGACACCGGGACGCAGACGGACACCGGGACGCAGACGGACACCGGGACGCAGACGGACACCGGGACGCAGACGGACACCGGGACGCAGGCGGACACCGGGACGCAGATACAAACAGACACCGGGACGCAAACAGACACCGGGACACAGACAGACACCGGGACGCAGACAGACCCCGGGACACAAACAGACACCGGGACACAGATACACAGACACTGGGACACAGAAGCAAACAGACACCGGGACGCAAACAGACACCGGGACGCAGACAGACACCGGGACGCAGACAGACACCGGGACGCAGATACAAACAGACACCGGGACGCAGATACAAACAGACACCGGGACGCAAACAGACACCGGGACACAGAAGCAAACAGACACCGGGACGCAAACAGACACCGGGACGCAGACAGACACCGGGACGCAGACAGACACCGGGACGCAGATACAAACAGACACCGGGACGCAGATACAAACAGACACCGGGACGCAAACAGACACCGGGACACAGATGCAAACAGACACCGGGACACAGACACAAACAGACACCGGGACGCAGACAGACACCGGGACGCAGACAGACACCGGGACGCAGACAGACACCGGGACGCAGACAGACACCGGGACGCAGACAGACACCGGGACGCAGACAGACACCGGGACGCAGACAGACACCGGGACGCAGACAGACACCGGGACGCAAACAGACACCGGGACGCAGATACAAACAGACACCGGGACGCAAACAGACACCGGGACACAGACAGACACCGGGACACAGACAGACACCGGGACACAGACGCAAACAGACACCGGGACACAGACACAGACAGACACCGGGACGCAGACACAAACAGACACCGGGACGCAGACAGACACCGGGACGCAGACAGACACCGGGACGCAGACAGACACCGGGACGCAGACAGACACCGGGACGCAGACAGACACCGGGACGCAGACAGACACCGGGACGCAGACAGACACCGGGACGCAGACAGACACCGGGACGCAGACAGACACCGGGACGCAGACAGACACCGGGACGCAAACAGACACCGTGACATAACCAGTGAGTTATGGTAAAAATATCTCACCCTCCTCTCCTTGTACAGGCTCCTCCAGCAGTAACTCAGTCATACACTCCCAGTCCTTCAGCAGCTCCTGAGAACTCTCCCACAGAGAGTCCACCAGATAGGCTGCATGTTCATGAAGCTCACTCTCCAAGAAGAACAGCACCAGCATGCGGAGGAGGTTCCCGTTGGGGCTGCTCCTCCCTCTCCTCTTAGCCAACTCCTCCTCTGCCTGGGGGTCATGTCTGCTGAACAACCTGCACACAAAGTGGAATGTTGCTGGAGAAGGTCAATATCAGCCAATAATAGTCACTGAATGGATTTATGGGTTGGATTCCAACACTCAGACAGGCAGGCAGACTCACTTCCTGTGCAGGAACTCTCCTGCTGCCACGGCGACAGGTCTGTGGGCAGAGTAAACCAGGTGGTAGACATTCTCGCAGTCCTCATTGGACAACGCATCCTCGCTGCCCCTAGAACAACCAATCACAACTAGTGACATTAAAACGGGGCAGCCAATCCCAAACCTTTACAATGAGCACACGGGGTCCCATTATACGAGTATGTGTGAAATGGTAAACGTGTGTTGATATGTAAACGTGTGTGTGTGTTGATATGTAAACGTCTGTGTGTGTGTTGATATGTAAACGTGTGTTGATATGTAAACGTGTGTGTGTGTGTGTGTGTTGATATGTAAACGTGTGTTGATATGTAAACGTGTGTTGATATGTAAACGTGTGTGTGTGTTGATATGTAAACGTGTGTTGATATGTAAACGTGTGTTGATATGTAAACGTGTGTTGATATGTAAACGTGTGTGTGCGTGTTGATATGTAAACGTGTGTTGATATGTAAACTTGTGTGTATGTGTTATGTAAACGTGTGTTGATATGTAAACGTGTGTGTATGTGTTATGTAAACGTGTGTTGATATGTAAACGTGTATGTGTTGATATGTAAACGTGTGTGTGCGCGTGTTGATATGTAAATGTGTGTTGATATGTAAACTTGTGTGTATGTGTTATGTAAACGTGTGTTGATATGTAAACGTGTGTGTATGTGTTATGTAAACGTGTGTTGATATGTAAACGTGTATGTGTTGATATGTAAACGTGTGTGTGTGTTGATATGTAAATGTGTGTTGATATGTAAATGTGTGTGTATGTGTGTGTTGATATGTAAATGTGTGTTGATATGTAAATGTGTGTGTATGTGTGTGTTGATATGTAAACGTGTGTTGATATGTAAACGTGTGTGTGTGTTGATATGTAAACGTGTGTTGATATGTAAACGTGTGTTGATATGTAAACGTGTGTTGATATGTAAACGTGTGTTGATATGTAAACGTGTGTGTATGTGTTGATATGTAAACGTGTGTTGATATGTAAACGTGTGTTCGTGTTGATATGTAAACGTGTGTTGATATGTAAACGTGTGTCCAATTTGTAAGTCGCTCTGGATAAATGACTTAAATGTAATGTAAATGTGTTGATATGTAAACGTGTGTATATGTGTTGATATGTAAACGTGTGTTGATATGTAAACGTGTGTGTGTGTGTGTTGATATGTAAACGTGTGTTGATATGTAAATGTGTGTGTGTGTGTGTGTTGATATGTAAACGTGTGTTGATATGTAAACGTGTGTGTGTGTGTTGATATGTAAACGTGTGTTGATATGTAAACGTGTGTTGATATGTAAACGTGTGTGTGTGTTGATATGTAAACGTGTGTGTGTGTTGATATGTAAACGTGTGTTGATATGTAAACGTGTGTTGATATGTAAACGTGTGTATGTGTTGATATGTAAACGTGTGTTGATATGTAAACGTGTGTGTGTGTGTTGATATGTAAACGTGTGTTGATATGTAAACGTGTGTGTGTGTGTTGATATGTAAACGTGTGTTGATATGTAAACGTGTGTGTATGTGTTGATATGTAAACGTGTGTTGATATATAAACGTGTGTTGATATGTAAACGTGTGTTGATATGTAAATGTGTGTATGTGTTGATATGTAAACGTGTGTATGTGTTGATATGTAAACGTGTGTTGATATGTAAACGTGTGTTGATATGTAAACGTGTGTATGTGTTGATATGTAAACGTGTGTTGATATGTAAACGTGTGTATGTGTTGATATGTAAACGTGTGTTGATATGTAAACGTGTGTTGATATGTAAACGTGTGTATGTGTTGATATGTAAACGTGTGTTGATATGTAAACGTGTGTATGTGTTGATATGTAAACGTGTGTTGATATGTAAACGTGTGTTGATATGTAAACGCGTGTGTGTGTGTTGATACTAGTGGTGTAACGGACCGTAGTTGGTACAGATCACCCCCCACGGTTCGACACGCATGTGAACCGTGGATCAATTGCAAAGTTTAACCATCATAGTGAGAAATACAGTTTCACTGCCTCTGTTACTTTTTAAAGTCATAATTCCCTAAATCTCGATGCAGAATTGCAGTGAAAAGATAGACGACGACAGATGCTGTGTTTTACTCTGAAGCCCGAAGGTTGATTAGATTTTTAAAATAGTTGTGTGTACTGTTCACGTGAACGGGGACTGTTGAATCCCAACAGATCATTCCTGGATGCTCACGTTGCAAAAAGCAAAGAAATAAGGGCAGTGACAGACATGGCTAGTGGGAGGAGCTGAAGAACTGGAAAAGACTCCCGCTTCATTTAAGTCTCATGTATGGGAGCGTTTAGGCTTCCCTGTCAAATATGATGACGGAAGAAGGGTGGTGGACAACACCATTACGGTGTGTAGGCATTGAGCCACAGAAAGACGTATGATCAGGGAAATACATGGAGCGTGGCCACACATTTAAAGGTTCAGCAGCCTGGTGTGTCAGTGACGGGAACCAACTCAGCCAAGAGACAACAACTTCTCACCGCGGCATTTAAGCAGCCCTTTGCTGCAGAATCAGCACGACTAAAGTCATCACCAAATCTACTGGGATGTTTATCACTGCAGACACGAGGCCACACTCTGGTGTGGAAAACAAAGGGTTTAAACATACGGTGAAAGTGCTTGAGCCACGCTAACTTCAGTATGGAGATAGTGCCAGGTCTTTATGAACAAATATCAAAATTGTTGACGAATTATCCAAGGCATCCTCTGTTGCCTCTGTCACCATAATTTGCAAATAAATTCATAAAAAATCCGACAATGTGATTTTCTGGATTTCTTTTCTCATTTTGTCTGTCATAGTGTACCTATGATGAAAATTACAGGCCTCTCTCATCTTAAGTGGGAGAACTTGCACAATTGGTGGCTGACTAAATACTTTTTTGCCCCACTGTAAATGCAGTGATAAGAGGCTGGACTGGGGCAGCAGATAGCTTGCTTTGCACGTGATCAATTTAGCATCCCAAAGGGGAATCTCAGGTGACCAGACGGACCTCAGGTGACCAGACGGACCCCAGGTGACCAGACGGACACCCAGGTGACCAGACGGACCCCAGGTGACCAGACGGACCCCAGGTGACCAGACGGACCCCAGGTAACCAGACGGACCGCCTCGTTGGGAGGATCAGGAAGATGGTTTCCTTTTTCCACCGAAGCACAACAGCCGCTCATGTGCTTAAGACCAAGCAGGAAATATTCCAGCTACCGACCCACAAGCTCATACACCATGTCACAACAACATGGAACTCCACTTATGACATGTTGGAGAGACATCTTGAGCAGCAGGCAGCTGTATACTCTGCACTGACAGACAAGACCCTGAAAAAAAGTCATCTGTCTGATGACGTGAAAGTGGCAGGAGGTCCTCCAGGTGGTCAACCCCCTCAAAGCGGTTACAACCCTACTGAGCACTAATACTGCACCGTCTGTGTCCACGATCCTACCTCTGAAAACAAGGATTATACAATCCATGGTCCCAAGTGAGGAAAACAGCACCATCACTAGAGTTGTCAAGGCTGCCATTAGAGAGGACCTGAAACCCAGGTACCCCCCTAATGTACACGACTACCTTCACAGATCTACTGCACTGGATCCAAGGTTCAAGTCCCTGTCTGTTGCAAGTCCCTGTCTGTTGCAAGTTCCTGTCTGTTGCAAGTTCCTGTCTGTTGCAAGTTCCTGTCTGTTGCAAGTCCCTGCCCTACAGGAGGACAAACCGTGATCGCACCACTGAGATTGTGGCCACTGAAGAGGTAAAAAAAAAGAAGAGTGAATTACTTAAATTTTAAAAATATCTATATCTATAAAAAAGTCTATACTAGAGGTCGACCGATTAATCGGAATGGACGATTAATTAGGGCCGATTTCAAGTTTTCATAACAATCGGAAATCTGTATTTTTGGGCGCCGATTTAAAAAAAAGATTTATATATAACTAGGCAAGTCAGTTAAGAACACATTCTTATTTTCAATGACTGCCTAGGAACGGTGGGTTAATTGCCTTGTTCAGAGGCAGAACAACAGATTTTCACCTTGTTAGCTCGGGGTAACCAATCCTGCAACCTTACAGTTAACTAGTCCAACGCAATAACGACCTGCCTCTCTCTCGTTGCACTCCACAAGGAGACTGCCTGTTATGCGAATGCAATAAGCCAAGGTAAGTTGCTTAGCTAGAATTAAACTTATCTTATAAAAAACAATCATAATCACTAGTTAACTACACATGGTTGATAATATTACTAGATATTATCTAGTAATGTCCTGCATTGCATATACTCTGACTGAGCATACAAGTATCTAAGTATCTGACTGAGCGGCAGTAGGCAGAAGCAGGCACGTAAACATTCATTCAAACAGCACTTTCGTGCGTTTTGCCAGCAGATCTTCGTTGTGCGTCAAGCATTGCACTGTTTATGACTTCAAGCCTATCAACTCCCGAGATGAGGCTGGTGTAACCGAAGTGAAATGGCTAGCTAGTTAGCGCGCGCTAACTAGAGGGACGAAAGCTATACGGTTTCACTGGCAATACTAAAGTGCCTATAAGAACATCCAATAGTCAAAGGTTAATGAAATATAAATGGTATAGAGGGAAATAGTCCTATAATAACTACAACCTAAAACTTCTTACCTGGGAATATTGAAGACTCACATTAAAAGGAACCACCAGCTTTCATATGTTCATGTTCTGAGCAAGGAACTGAAACGTTAGCTTTCTTACATGGCACATATTGCACTTTTACTTTCTTCTCCAACACTTTGTTTTTGCATTATTTAAACCAAATTGAACATGTTTCATTATTTATTTGAGGCTAAAAAGATTTTATAGATGTATTATATTAAGTTAAGATAAGTGTTCATTCAGTATTGTTGTAACTGTCATTATTACAAATAAAAAAATTGCAGATTAAATCGGCATCGGCTCTTTTGGTCCTCCAATAATCGGTATCGGTATTGAAAAATCAGAATCGTCGACCTCTAGTCTATACTATTGATATTAGAAATCCATTGTTAACTTGGAATAAATGGCTTTTATTAAATGATATTGACAATTATAGTTCCATGAAATATGAAAATAAATAATTAGTTAGTTTTAACAGATCAAGTTATTTTTTCTGCAGAGTCAAGCCACAGAGCTGACAGGGCCAGACTCAGAGGAATCTCCTCCACAAAATCATGCGGCCATGAAGGAGCTTTTCGGGAGACCTTTGTGAGCAAGGACACAGGCAAGACGTTTGCCAACACCATCAAAGAGGAGGTGACATCCTACCAGGCAGAAAGCAGCATTCCACTGGATGGTGATCCACTGACATGGTGGAAAAGCAATGCGGTGTAAATACCCTCACATTGCTATGATGGCAAGATGCTACCTGGCTGTGCCTGGCACTTCAGTTCCAAGCGAGAGGGTGTTCTCCACGGCAGGGGACATAGTGACTGGAAAGAGGTCTCCCCTCCCCAGACATCCTCATCTTTTAGGAGAATAATGTGAAGTGATAAACTCAGATCTGTTTTGCTTTCTTTGTTGACTTTTGTTTAATGACGTGGACACGGGCTATTTTTACATTCACTATTGTCCAAAGGAGGAAGCTATCATGCCTCATATTGCACTTTAATTTAACAATTGAGTATTGAACATTTTATTTGAAGATTTTATTTAAACACTGAAAAGTTCCTTACTTGAAGTGTTCTTTCAGTAATAAATGGAAAACAAAGTTATTTGTCTCCTTTTTGTTGCGGAAGCAAAAAGTGATCCGATCCGTGACTCAAAACCGTGAGGTTTGTGTGTGTGTGTGTGTGTGTGTGTGTGTGAGAGATACATACTGCAGGATGAGAGTGATCAGTCTAATAGCCTCCACAGCCACGTCATACTCCTTATCCAGAGTCATGGACACGATGCGGTCCTTGAAGCGGTTGGTGAACAGCTCCAGTTTAGGAAACAGTTCTCTGTTGGTGTACAGGTTCTGGAGAGCCTTCAGACACTTCAGACGGACCTCACCTTGCTACGCAGAGACACAGAGAGAGGAGACACACAGACAGAGGACACACAGACAGAGAGGAGACACACAGACAGAGAGGAGACACACAGACAGAGAGGAGACACACAGACAGAGAGGAGACACACAGACAGAGAGGAGACACACAGACAGAGAGGAGACACACAGACAGAGAGGAGACACACAGACAGAGAGGAGACACACAGACAGAGAGGAGACACACAGACAGAGAGGAGACACACAGACAGAGAGGAGACACACAGACAGAGAGGAGACACACAGACAGAGAGGAGACACACAGACAGAGAGGAGACACACAGACAGAGAGGAGACACACAGACAGAGAGGAGACACACAGACAGAGAGGAGACACACAGACAGAGAGGAGACACACAGACAGAGAGGAGACACACAGACAGAGAGGAGACACACAGACAGAGAGGAGACACAGACAGAGAGGAGACAAAGAGTGTAAGTATATGTGCATGCTCGTGTGTATGTGTGCATGTGTGTGTGTGTGTGTGTGTGTGTGTGTGTGTGTGTGTGTGTGTGTGTGTGTGTGTGTGTGTGTGTGTGTGTGTGTGTGTGTGTGTGTGTGTGTGTGTGCGCCTACCCGGTCGTGTAAAGTCCATCCTACATATTTCAGGTAGCTGTCGTTGAGGAAGGCGTCAGAGTACATCTTCATCCAAACTCCAATCTCCTCAATACAGATCGCTCTGATCTCAGCTATAGCATCCCTGAAACACACCCCAACACCGTCATCATCACTACTTTCATTACTGTGTGTGTGTGTGTGTGTGTGTGTGTGTGTGTGTGTGTGTGTGTGTGTGTGTGTGTGTGTGTGTGTGTGTGTGTGTGTGTGTGTGTGTGTGTGTGTGTGTGTGTGTGTGTGTGTGTGTGTGTGTGTGTGTGTGTACCTGTAGCGGTGGACAAAGATTCCTTTGAAGATAGAGTTCATCATGTTCTCAATCTCATCCTGGTTCTCCTGGAGCTGTGGGGGAACAACAGTCAGGAGGTCAGAGTGTGTGAAGGTCCGTTTCAGAGGAATGACAGATGTTGGATCCTAGCCCCTCCTCCAACCACCAGCAGACCAATCACGTACCTCCTTCCTCTTCTGCAGCAGCAGCTCTAGCTTCTCATTGGCCCGTTTTCCAGCCATCTTGTTCCTCTCAGCCTCATACTGTCTCTGGGTGTTGTCCTGGTGGATACTGAGGTTCAACGCCACGTTCACCAACGCTGTCATCAACTTCATCGCTGGAAGGAGAGGACAGACAGGGCCACAATACAACTGATATATATTATAGAGACGTATAGATAGATCTAGTAATCTACACCGAGCAATGACACTGGTCTCCAGGTCTACTACCCTCTCACCATGAGAGGGAGAGAGAGCACAAGAAAGGGAGTCTCTTACCTGCCAGTGTGCTGGTGTGTCTGAAAGCTCTGACCTGTGAGTCAGACAGTCCCGTGAGGAGGGATATGACCGTGTCCATGAGGTACTCATCGTAGATGATGCTGTACTGGCACTGACGTATCAATACGCAGATGAACTCACAGAAGTTGTAGCGGAACTTCTTCCACAGCGGCCCGGGCATGGTGAGAGGGTAGTCCCCACTGTCCTGCAGACCACAGATAAACATGTTGATCTATTACTGGGGTGAGGACATGGTGAGAGGGTAGTCCCCACTGTCCTGCAGACCACAGATAAACATGTTGATCTATTACTGGGGTGAGGACATGGTGAGAGGGTAGTCCCCACTGTCCTGCAGACCACAGATAAACATGTTGATCTATTACTGGGGTGAGGACATGGTGAGAGGGTAGTCCCCACTGTCCTGCAGACCACAGATAAACATGTTGATCTATTACTGGGGTGAGGACATGGTGAGAGGGTAGTCCCCACTGTCCTGCAGACCACAGATAAACATGTTGATCTATTACTGGGGTGAAGACATGGTGAGAGGGTAGTCCCCACTGTCCTGCAGACCACAGATAAACATGTTGATCTATTACTGGGGTGAGGACATGGTGAGAGGGTAGTCCCCACTGTCCTGCAGACCACATATAAACATGTTGATCTATTACTGGGGTGAGGACATGGTGAGAGGGTAGTCCCCACTGTCCTGCAGACCACAGATAAACATGTTGATCTATTACTGGGGTGAGGACATGGTGAGAGGGTAGTCCCCACTGTCCTGCAGACCACAGATAAACATGTTGATCTATTACTGGGGTGAGGACATGGTGAGAGGGTAGTCCCCACTGTCCTGCAGACCACATATAAACATGTTGATCTATTACTGGGGTGAGGACATGGTGAGAGGGTAGTCCCCACTGTCCTGCAGACCACAGATAAACATGTTGATCTATTACTGGGGTGAGGACATGGTGAGAGGGTAGTCCCCACTGTCCTGCAGACCACATATAAACATGTTGATCTATTACTGGGGTGAGGACATGGTGAGAGGGTAGTCCCCACTGTCCTGCAGACCACAGATAAACATGTTGATCTATTACTGGGGTGAGGACATGGTGAGAGGGTAGTCCCCACTGTCCTGCAGACCACAGATAAACATGTTGATCTATTACTGGGGTGAGGACATGGTGAGAGGGTAGTCCCCACTGTCCTGCAGACCACAGATAAACATGTTGATCTATTACTGGGGTGAGGACATGGTGAGAGGGTAGTCCCCACTGTCCTGCAGACCAGATATAAACATGTTGATCTATTACTGGGGTGAGGACATGGTGAGAGGGTAGTCCCCACTGTCCTGCAGACCACATATAAACATGTTGATCTATTACTGGGGTGAGGACATGGTGAGAGGGTAGTCCCCACTGTCCTGCAGACCAGATATAAACATGTTGATCTATTACTGGGGTGAGGACATGGTGAGAGGGTAGTCCCCACTGTCCTGCAGACCAGATATAAACATGTTGATCTATTACTGGGGTGAGGACATGGTGAGAGGGTAGTCCCCACTGTCCTGCAGACCAGATATAAACATGTTGATCTATTACTGGGGTGAGGACATGGTGAGAGGGTAGTCCCCACTGTCCTGCAGACCAGATATAAACATGTTGATTTATTACTGGGGTGAGGACATGGTGAGAGGGTAGTCCCCACTGTCCTGCAGACCATAGATAAACATGTTGATCTATTACTGGGGTGAAGACATGGTGAGAGGGTCGTCATTCAATTAAGATTTATTTATAAAGCCCTTTTTATAATCATCAGTTGTCACACTGTCCTTGACGTACATCAATACATTAATACACACGTCAGTCTACATCCTCCCTCCCTCCCCTCATCTGACCAATGACAGCTTTGATGCATTACCTCGTCAAACTCCTCTGTCATCTTCCTGATGATCTCCGCGTTCTGCATGTTCCGGAACATCTCGATGCGCACCGTGCCTGAAGAGGGTTACGCACAACCACAATACAACCTTTTAACAACCACAATACAACCTTTTAACAACCACAATACAACAGTTCAACAACCAACCTGGAAATGAGGCCTATATAAATCAGAATGTTGTCTGGTGTGTCGGTAGCGGTTAACAGTAATACCTTTGCAGCCAGAACACTGGATAAAGAAGTTGATGAGGTCCAGTAAGGCGATGTCTCTGTCCTGCTTGTACGACTCGATCCAGTCATCCACCACAGACTGCATGGCGCTCTTTCCCATTCTGACCACCTCAAACAGAGTGACGGGGTCTCCTCCCTCGCCGTTGGTCTGAGGGACCCCATTGGCCTTCCTCCCTTTAGCCCCACCTGTAGCCTTCTCCGCTGGGGACTTCCGAGGCTTCTTATTGGCTGCCTTAAAAAGGGAGGAGCAAAGGGTTCAGATATACAGGAAGAGACTATGCAGAGAGAAGGAACCTCGTAAAAAGGTGTTCTTACTGGTGGTCTGCCAGGCCTCCCTCTCTTCTTCTTGCCTTTAGTGTCTGTCGGGTCCTCCAGCTCACTCACACTCACACTCACACTCACTGTGTCTGCCGCTCCGCTCTCATTGGACGAGTCCCTGCAACACACACCCACACTTATACTGAGGGATATACATACATAATTCTACCCACACTCAGCAGTCACAACATACATTACACACACACCTACGTTCGACTAATTACCGCATCAGGGGTGTGTTGTGATCTCTTAATGAGGCTTTGGTTGACGATGCAACGGGGAAAGACTCACTGTAGGACAGGCAGCTCAGAGGTGATCATCCTGACTGCTGCAGGGGGGGGTGTGCGTCCTCAGGAAAGAGTGGGTGTGTGTGGTCCGCTGGAGGGAGGGGTGTGTGTCCTCAGGAAAGGGTGGGTGTGTGTGGTCCGCTGGAGGGCGGGGGGGGGGGGGGGTGTGAGTCAGCCGTGCGCGTGTGTGGTGGGGGTTACAGAGGGGTGACCAAATTCACTCAACACTGGAGACACAGCTCTCACAACACACCAGCCCCTAGAGAGAGAGAGAGAGAGAGAGAGAGAGAGAGAGAGAGAGAGAGAGAGAGAGAGAGAGAACCACAGTTTAGCCATTTGTCACAAATGTCTGGTGATTTGGTTTGGAATATTCTCAACATTTACAGAACTTGAAAAAGAGAAGGAAAAAAGGAATGATAAGTGAAAGAATGAGTAGTAGAGGAGAGATAGAAGGTAGGGAGAAGGAAAGAAAGAAAGCAGGCAGAGTAGAGGAGAAAGAGTGGAAAGGGAGACACCAACTGGCCACTTTAGGAAGTGCAACAGTAAAGTCTAGAGGGGGCGTGTCAAGAGTATCGTTTCAAACAGAAAGAGGTCTAATCATGTCAACAACATTCTAAACAATTCAATTAGATTTAAAATCATTTCAACCACAACATTATAAATTCTAATAATTTCAAACAACATGATTTCAACTTAAAGTAAAAAATCTGATCCTTTATGAAAATGGGAAAATCATTTGTTACCGATTTAGACCCCAGAGTTTTTCAGGGTTGCAAGGTCAGGAAAACTCTAGGGCTCCTTCTATAGGTTAGATCTAACGTTTGTCTTAGTCAATTTGTTTGCCTGGATAGGAAAAAACCCCTGGCCCCATTTATAAAAATAACAGTCATTACTAAATAGTAGGCCTAGTGTAGTAAATATCAACGAGTGGGTGCAGTACCCAGCTTCGGCCACCAATGGCAGTATGATCCACAAAGTCCTCTCACCTCCATCTAAATAAACACACTTTATACAGCTTTAACAATGTTTTAATCATTTGAAAATTAATTTAACCTCTCAATAAGTTAAACGCGAGTTTCTGTTATGTTTTGTCTCTTTGTTGAGTGTGTTTAGGGAGTGTTATGGAGGGTGAGTGTGTGTGTGTGGCTGAGACTGGGCTTAAACAACAGTAGGGGGCAGGCTAGGAGAGACTGTATTTAAATGTTCTCACACACAGAGAAACTGGAGAGCGCTTGAGCACACCAGCCGAGTGAGTCTGTCTGTCCGTCACACACAGCAGGCACACAGAGAGAAGTGATGAGAGGGAAGAGATGGTGGACACTCAGCTTTATCAACTCTTGTTTATTGATGTTTGTGAAAATAGACAAAATATAGCTAGTTTGTACCTGTCTATAATATACACATATGATAGTTTATTGATTTATTTATCAATTAAAGTAAATTGTTGATTGGACTTGTAAGTAGAAAATGTCAGTATATTTTTTACCCAATATTGGGTACCATGTAAAAGGTGGTAGGATGTGAAGAGCTGTAAAAACACAGAGGGAAATCCTGAACGCTAACCATCAGCTACTGTCATTATGCAGTACAGCCCCCCTACCACCACCACCACACTTCTAGTAGCATCTCTCCAGGGATCACTACGGTCCCACTGCTGGCTGAAATGTGTGCTCTCCATCTCTGCCTCTCCTCACTTCCTTCTCTCCCCAATTCTATATTCTCTCTGGACAATAGAAGGCAAAAGCAACAGGGGAAATCTGTGTGACTGGGTTCAGATAGTATTTGAAAGCTGTGCGTCACCTTGGCAGAAGGCCAGAGATGGCTGTCTGCCAGAGTTGTTATTGGCCATTGACTGAAGACTACTGTTACTAATACTCCTTAATTAACATCGATCTCTCTCTCTCACAAAGAAGCCTGGAGGGAGTGTCTGTTCACTGTTAAAAAGAGAGCAGCCAACACACACCTGTGGTATCTGTATTCCAGTTACTGGGCTCTGACAGCTTTGGGAGCTGCCCGGGTGAGAGGTTTGTGTGTGTGTGTGTGTGCCTTTCTCACCACAAGGAGAGACAGAGAGAGTGGAATTGTGTGATTTCACTGCTTGGAGGCTCTGAAGCGCTCACCCTGACATTACAGGTGGTGCAGTGGCATCAGGAATGTGTGTGTGTCATACCACACAGAATAACCAGCGCTTCCTCTGCTATAATAGGCTAATCCTGCTTAGAATCAATGAGAGAGATCACACACACACACACACACACACACACACACACACACACACACACACACACACACACACACACACACACACACACACGAGGGCTTGTATAACACATTACAGAGAGTTATGCAGGGCTCATATTTTATCATCTGTGGTCTGACCGAACACACATAACTAAGTGTGTGTGTGTGTGTGTAAGCAACTTAACATTCATGACATGTACTCCGGGAGGCAGGCAGGCATTGCCATGGCAACCCTTGTGGGTCATAAGCCCCCTTCCCCTGATTGGCTGATCAGTGAGAAGGGACTGGGTGGGGAGGAGAGAGAGTGATGGAGGGGGGAGATTAGGGAAAGAGGAGGGGGAGAGGGACAGGGGGTAAGAAGGCACAAAAGAGATGAAGATATCCATTGTGATCTCTGGGGATTCGTTAGATGTCCCTTTCACTGCTGTTGAGGATCTCCACTGTTTTCAACTATAACGACCTGTCGGATAATAACACATCACCCACATTATCACCCTTCCACATTATACAATCCTACGTCACCTGAATAAAGTCGGCCATAAGAATACTGTCATAAACGGGAACAAGGATAGAGAGTACGGTCACTAGGCTGCCTCTGTCCAACACAGCTGTGGGAACTAACAGCACTGTAGATGAGGACAACACATCTCTTTGGAGGAGGAGGACAGCAGTCAACTGTAAAATATCCTAGCATTTGGCAGAGCATGACGCTTCACTCACAGACGGCTCCATGGGGAAGTGAGAGAGAAGGTGTTGCCTACATCAATTATGCATTTTAACAGGCACTCTGATTCTTAGAGATCACACACACACACACACACACACACACACACACACACACACACACACACACACACACACACACACACACACACACACACACACACACAGCTTAACCTGGAGTCACACACACACACAGTATTCAAGCTTCTGCACTCCAAAGAGCATCACTCATAAGAAAGATGATCCTGTCCGAACTCAAAACAAAAACACCCGAGGTGTTTCCAACAGCAACTAGACACAGGTGAAAGAGAGGGAAAGAGCATATAAAAGACTCTATGAGACTGCTGCCTGCAATTACTGGGCCATTCAATCTGGACCAAGACAACTAGGCCAACTAGTAAAAAAAGGACATGATTATAGTCTCTGAAATGTCACACAGTTTTCTGAAACATAAAACCATGTCATTTGGAAGAAGACTTTTGGGCATGCTATTGTCCTCTGATCTGAAACAGTTGTCGACTCCAGAGAAACGAGGGCAGAGAGATCAGAGGAGTCAGTCATGGTCCTAACGCCACACAACACCAGCTAGGACTGGGACGATACGCACTGCTCCAGCTATTTACTTCTGTCTCATTTCAATACTGCCCATTCAGTTGAACACTGAGGGGTTCTTATCTGGGAGGTTTTATAGGAGAGACAACAAGCCTGGCGAGGAACAGAGGAAGACAGAGGGAGACCAGCCTGACGAGGAAGACAGAGAGAGACCATAGCATCCCTCAGAGGTATATTAACAAGAGTTTTCACCTGAGGGGAATGCCAGAGAGAGAGAGACAGAGGATGATCAAATTATGTAGATCAAGAGAGTCTGAGAAGAGTGAGAATAAGTAAACAAGAGAGTCTGAGAAGAGTGAGAATAAGTAAACAAGAGAGTCTGAGAAGAGTGAGAATAAGTAAATAAGGAAAATAAGGGGAGCAGTATTATCCCCATGCAGGTCAATGAGAGAGATGGAACTCCCCTAACCCAGTCATGACCCCAGTCGTACAAGGAAGCAGAAGCAGACAGACACCTTAAGGCAGGGTCCCCAATTACATTCAGCTGTGGGCTGAGTTTTCCTTGAGCGGATGGTCGGAACATAGTTATAAGTCATTTGACTGGAAGAATCCCAAACAGATACAGCGTCTTCAGAAAGTATTCACACCCCTTGACTTATTCCACATGTTATGTTACAGCCTGAATTAAACATGGATTCACATGAGTTTTTCTTCTCACCCATCTCCAGACAATAACCACAAGCCCATAATGACAAAGTGGAAACATGATTAGACATTTTTGCAAATGTATTGAAAGATGAAATACAGAAATATCTCATTTACAAAAGTATTCACACCCCCGAGTCAATACATGTTAGAATCAACTTGGGCATGGATTATAGTGGGGCGGCAGGGTAGCCTAGTGGTTAGAGCAGACAAGGTAAACAAACATCTGTCGTTCTGCCCCTGAACAAGGCAGTTAACCCACTGTTCCTAGGCAGTCATTGAAAATAAGAATTTGTAACCGACTTGCCTAGTTAAATAAAGGTAAAATAAATAGCTGAGTCTTTCTGGGTAAGTCTCTAAGAGTTGTCCACACCTGGATTGTACAACATTTGCAAATTATTATTTTCAAAATTCTTCAAGCTCTGTCAAATTGTTTGTTGATCATTGCTAGACATATATTTGAAAGTAGATTTAAGTCTAGACGGTAACTCGGCCACTGGGGAACATTACTGTTTTATTGGTAAGCTACTCCAGTGTAGATTTGGCCTTGTGTTTTAGGTTATTATCCTGTTGAAAGGTGAATTCATTTCCCAGTGTCTGGTAGAGCAGACGGAACCAGGTTTTCCTCTAGGATTTTGCCTGTGCTTAGCTCCATTCCATTTATTTGTTATCCTGAAGAACTCCCCAGTCCTTAACAATTACAAGTATACACATAACATGATGCAGCCACCCAGATGCTTGAAAATATGGAGAGTGGCACTCAGTAATGTGTTGTATTTGCCCCAAACATAACGCTTTGTATTCAGGACAAAAACTGAATTGCTTTGCCACATTTTTGACAGCAGTGGCTTGTTGCAAACAGGATGCATGTTTTGGAATATGTTTATTCTGAACAGGATTTATTATTTTCAAAATGTAATTTAGGTTAGTATTGTGGAATAACTACAAGGTCGTGGACCCATACTTAGTCTTCTCATATCACAGCCATTAAACTCTGTAACAGTTATAAAGTCACCATTGGCCTCATGGTGAAATCCCTGAGCCGTTTCCTTCCTCTCCGGCATCTGAGTTAGTAAGGCCGCCTGTATCTTCGTTGTGTATTGATACACCATCCAACGTGTCATTAATAAGGGTTAAGCAAATGTTCCCTCCTGAATGTATTTAGACTTGGCATAACAAAGGGGTTGAATCCTTACTGACATTTCAGCTTTTCATTTTTAATTCATTAGTAAACATTTCTAAAAACACAATTCTCCTTTGACATTATGGAGTATTGTGTGTAGACCAGTGACAAAACATTTAATCCATTTAAAATTCAGGTTGTAACAAAATGTGGAAAATGTCAAGGGGTGTGAATACTCTGAAGGCACGGTGTGTGTGTGTGTATGTATGCATGTACGTATACTAGAGGTCGACCGATTAATCGGAATGGCCGATTAATTAGGGCCGATTTCAAGTTTTCATAATCGGAAATCTGTATTTTTGGGCGTCGATTTGCAGATAGAAAAATAAATAATAATTATATACCTTTATTTAACTAGGCAAGTCAGTTAAGAACACATTCTTATTTTCAATGACTGCCTAGGAACGGTGGGTTAACTGCCTCGTTCAGGGGCAGAACCACAGATTTTCACCTTGTCAGCTCGGGAGAACCAATCTTGCAACTTTACAGTTAACTAGTCCAACGCAATAACGACCTGCCTCTCTCTCGTTGCACTCCACAAGGAGACTGACTGTTATGCGAATGCAGTAAGCCAAGGTAAGTTGCTAGCTAGAATTAAACTTAAACAATCAATCATAATCACTAGTTAACTACACATGGTTGATGAGATTACTAGATATTATCTAGCGTGTCCTGCGTTGCATATAATCTGACTGAGCATACAAGTATCTAAGTATCTGACTGAGCGGCGGTAGGCAGAAGCAGGCGCGTAAACATTCATTCAAACAGCACTTTAGTGCCAGCAGCTCTTCATTGTGCGTCAAGCAATGCGCTGTTTATGACTTCAAGCCTATCAACTCCCGAGATGAGGCTGGTGTAACCGAAGTGAAATGGCTAGCTAGTTAACGCGCGCTAATAGTGTTTCAAACGTCACTTGCTCCGAGCCTTCTAGTAGTTGTTCCCCTTGCTCTGCATGGGTAATGCAGCTTCGATGGTGGCTGTTGTCGTTGTGTTGCTGGTTCGAGCCCAGGGTGGAGTGAGGAGAGGGACGGAAGCTATACTGTTACACTGGCAATACTAAAGTGCCTATAAGAACATTAATAGTCAAAGGTTAATGAAATACAAATGGTATAGAGGGAAGTAGTCCTATAATAACTACAACCTAAAACTTCTTACCTGGGAATATTGAAGACTCATGTTAAAAGGAACCACCAGCTTTCATATGTTCATGTTCTGAGCAAGGAACTGAAAAGTTAGCTTTCTTACATGGCACATATTGCACTTTTACTTTCTTCTCCAACACTTTGTTTTTGCATTATTTAAACCAAATTGAACATGTTTCATTATTTACTTGAGGCTAAATGATTTTATTGATGTATTATATTAAGTTAAAATAAGTGTTCATTCAGTATTGAATGAAAATAAAAATAAATAAAAATTGTCCGATTAATCGTTATCGCCTTTTTTGGTCTTCCAATAATCGGTATTGGCGTTGAAAAATCATAATCGTCGACCTCTAACGTACACACACACACACACACACACACACACACACACACACACACACACACACACACACACACACACACACACACACACACACACACACACACACACACACACACACACACACACTTCAGCTATTTGACTGACCAAGAAGGAGAGTGATGAAGCGCTGCATCAGATCACCTGACCTCAACCCAATTATTATTATTTATTTTAACCTTCATTTAACGAGGCAAGTCAGTTAAGAATATAATTCTTATTTACAAAATGACAGCCCAACAAAAGGCAAAAGATCTTCTGCAAGGACAGGGGCTGGGATTTATTTTTTTATATTTTTAAATAACATAAATATAGGACAACACACACATCACGACAAGAGAGACAACACAACATAAAGAGAGACCTAAGACAACAAATGTCTTAAATTGTCTTAAACCTCAATTGAGATGGTTTGGAATGAGTTGGACTGCAGAGTGAGGGAAAAGCAGCCAACAAGTGCTCAGCATATGTGGGAACTCTCCCTTCAACACTGTTGGAAAAGCATTCCAGGTGAAGCTGGTTGAGAGAATGCCAAGAGTGTGCAAACCTGTCATCAAGGTAAAAGGGTGGCTACTTTGAAGAATCTCAAACAAAAATATATTTTGATTTGTTTAACACTTTTTTGGTTACTATATGATTCCATGTGTGTTATTTCATAGTTTTGATGTCTTCACTATTATTCTACAATGTAGAAAATAGTAAAAATAAAGAAAACCCTGGAATGAGTATGTGTGTCCAAACCTGACTGGTACTATATATATTTATTTAAAATAACATCACCGGTGGGACGCTTATTGGAGAACTCTGTTCTGAAGGGTAATGACGTGACGGGATGAAATCTCTCACACACAACCGCTCTCTTTCACTCACTCCCCATTCGTCCATCTTCTCCCTCTCCTACTCTTCCCCATCTATTTCTCTCTGCCAGTCCCACATGGAATGAGTCTTTAAGCAACAGCGTAGTAGATATTGTAGTGAAATGTGTGTGTCGGGGTAAAAATCTGTCGATGTGCCCTTGAGCAAGGCACTTAACCCTAATTGCTCTTGTAAGACGCTCTGGATAGGAGGGTCTGCTAAATGACTCCAATGTCAAATGTAATAAGGGAATAACGTGTCCTCACTGTGTCCAGCCCATTGGCTATGAAAAAAATACCTTCCTAGTTTTCATTCTCTGGTCCCTTGAATCATGCCAATAAATAAACTCAAGCCCCCTTGACAAATGAGTGGAGCTCCTCTGGCCTGCTCTAAGGTATCTGTGTAGTGGGGGGGTTCACTTAATAATGCAGCATCATGGACTCTATATTACAGAAAGCCTCTACAGTAATACAGTGGTTTTACAGAGCTCTAGTGTAGGCATTGGGCTGTAGCCTCTACAGTAACACAATGTCTTTACAGAGCTCTAGTGTAGGCGTTGGGCTGTAGCCTCTGGGCTGTAGCCTCTACAGTAACACAATGTCTTTACATAGCTCTAGTGTAGGCTTTGGGTGGCAGGCTCTACAGTAATACAGCGGTTTTACAGAGATCTAGTGTAGGCTTTGGGCTGCAGGCTCTACAGTAATACAGCGGTTTTACAGAGCTCTAGTGTAGGCTTTGGGCTGCAGGCTCTACAGTAATACAGTGGTTTTACAGAGATCTAGTGTAGGCTTTGGGCTGCAGGCTCTACAGTAATACAGCGGTTTTACAGAGATCTAGTGTAGGCTTTGGGTTGCAGGCTCTACAGTAATACAGCGGGTTTACAGAGCTCTAGTGTAGGCTTTGGGCTGCAGGCTCTACAGTAATACAGCGGGTTTACAGAGCTCTAGTGTAGGCTTTGGGTTGCAGGCTCTACAGTAATACAGCGGGTTTACAGAGCTCTAGTGTAGGCTTTGGGCTGCAGGCTCTACAGTAATACAGCGGGTTTACAGAGCTCTAGTGTAGGCTTTGGGCTGCAGCCTCTACATTAAAAAAACAAAAGGTTTCTAAAGAAATATTTTTTTTCTTGCCAGCAGGCAAGAAAAAAAGAAAGAGAAAGGAAAAAGGAACATTTAGATTCTCTCTGCAATGGCCGCCTGGCTCACTGCAGCTATCGCAAAATGGAGACGCAGGGAGAGCGAGGGAGGGAGAGTGAAATGGAGGAGAGAACAAGAGCACAAAGGGAGATCAGCGGAGGCAGAGGAGGAAGAGAGAGGGGAGGAGGGCTGGGGGGAGCTGGGAGAGAGAGACTCATTAGTTTGTCTCATCTTTCTGCCTCTCTCACCTTGACCCACATTCACTGTCTGTTGCTATTCACCCCCCCCCCCCTCCACACACACACTTTGATTTCTCCAGCTGAGGCTATTATACCCTAATGACATAAGAGGCTCCAGAATGTTATCATTTCACTACAGAGAACCCATTACTGTGACTAGCAGAATCCCTGTGTGTGTGTGTGTGTGTGTGTGTGTGTGTGTGTGTGTGTGTGTGTGTGTGTGTGTGTGTCTGTGATAAAGACTGTGGGTTCAAGAGCACAACATATCCAGGGCTGAACTTCCTGCAGTCAGCCTATGAAGTCAGATGTTTGTTTGGCCAAAGGTGTTTGGGGGGAAAGTGACATTCCCAGGTTGTCAATGTGCTAGTGTGACTGTCCAGAAATAGAACCTAGGGCCTGACCTCTCATCACCTCAACTCCAGACAGCCTAAACATCCTAACATTAGTCTTCAGGTCCTGACAGGCAAGGTTCATCTTCCATGAGGGTAGTTTACCAGACACTGCTGATACAATGGTAATGGAGTAATCTGGTAATCTGGGGGTTAGAAGGGGTAGTTTAATCTACCGTGCTACAGGGAAACCCTTAATCCCACATGAGACTATAAAGGCAGATGAAGTGAACAACACACACCCTTAATCTGAGTGTGAGCTGGCTTTCTCTGACAGAAAAATCGAGAGATATATATATATATGCAGACAATGATGTAAAATATGTATCTTACTGTGTGTGTGTAACTGTACTTTATTGATCCCCTGAGGGTAGGCCCACATTAAATGTGTCACCAGCAGTAGTAGTGTTGGAGAATAATGGGCTAGAAAAACAAATCAGTCAAGCATCGGCTGGAGAAATATTAGCAGCATCATCATCATCATGTTAGCGTTAGATGCAATGCTACCGTGCCGAAACATACTCGACTGTGTGCTTTCAATGCCTTTAGATACATACATTTCATGTTACACTAGTATAGCCAACTGGGTGTTGAACCAAGTGGCCAACAAGTACACCAGTCTTCTAGGTCTCAGGGAATGATGTTAATCAACCAAGCGCAGCGCTGGACAGGAAGGCTTCAGAGCATTTTCAGCCCCACATTCTCTCTCTCCATCTGATGCTACAGGTCAGCTAGCCAACCTGCTAAACATCCGCTAGCCAACCCGCTAAACATCCCCTAGCCAACCCGCTAAACAGCCCCTAGCCAACCCGCTAAACAGCCGCTAGCCAACCCGCTAAACAGCCGCTAGCCAACCCCCGAACCAACCCGCTAAATATCCGCTAGCCAACCCGCTAAACAGCCGCTAAACAGCCGCTAGCCAACCCGCTAAACAGCCGCTAGCCAACCCGCTAAACAGCCGCTAAACAGCCGCTAAACAGCCGCTAGCCAACCCGCTAAACAGCCGCTAGCCAACCCCCGAACCAACCCGCTAAACAGCCGCTAGCCAACCCGCTAAACAGCCGCTAGCCAACCCGCTAAACAGCCGCTAGCCAACCCGAGCCAAACCGCTAAACAGCCGCTAGCTGATTACAACACAAACTGCTAGCTAAACTAGGCCTACACCACAACCAACTACACCACAACCAGCTAGCAAAATACACCACAGCTTACTATGCAACACAACCAGACAGTCAGCTAGCTGGTTGTGGTGTAGTTAGCTATCAGATTTTTCTAATGTCAATTGAAGCTATAAAGTTTTTATTTCACTGTGAGTGGTCCTTACAGCTTCCCTGTATACATTCCATTTGCTTTAGCTAGCTTCAATATCTTCTCATTATTCTAAAGAAACGTAGGGCCTATTCATTCAGCGAACACGCTTGATAATGGTCATTCCCTAAAACTGAAATAATACTTTCTTCACACACACACACACACTTTCACAAACACAGTGCTCAATCTGGATTCAGCTTGAATTCAATAACTATTTCTAAACTGTGTCTGCTGAAGTCAAGGAGGACACTCTGGAGCTGTATAATGGCAACATGTTACAGTATAATTTATTGTGTAATTGGCCTGATCATAAAAATACTAAATCAGTTACAAATCAAAACTGGTTCAGTCACACAAATCAACTAGCTATTACAAATTAATAACTTACTATAAAGATACTAGTCATTACACAGGCCCACCCCCCCAAAGATTTGTATAACATTTTATACATATATATATATATATATATATCCTAAGCAGTTAAGGTCACAGTTATGAAAATGTAGGACACTAAAGAGGCCTTTCTACTGACTCTGAAAAACACCAAAAGAAAGATGCCCAGGGTCCCTGCTCATCTGCGTGAACGGGCCTTGGGCATGCTGCAAGGAGGCATGAGGACCGCAGATGTGGCCAGGGCAATAAATTGCCATGTTCGTACTGTGAGACGCCCAAGACAGTGCTACAGGGAGACAGGACGGACAGCTGATCGTCCTCACAGTGGCAGACCACGTGTAACAACACCTGCACAGGATCAGTACATCCGAACATCACATGCGGGACAGGTACAGGATGGAAACAACAACTGCCCGACTTACACCAGGAACGCACAATCCCTCCATCAGTGCTCAGACTTACTGAGAGGCCAGACTGAGGGCTTGAAGGCCTGTTGTAAGGCAGGTCCCCACCAGACATCACTGGCAACAACGTCACCTAAGGGCACAAACCCACCGTTGCTGGCTCAGACAGGACTGGCAAAAAGTGCTCTTCAATGACGAGTCGCGGGTTTGTCTCACCGGATTCGCGTTTATCGTTGAAGGAATGAGAGTTACACAAAGGCCTGTACTCAGGAGCAGGATCGATTTGGAGGTGGAGGGTCCGTCGTGGTCTGAGGTGGTGTGTCACAGCATGATCGGATTGAGCTTTTTGTCATTGCAGGCAATCTCAACACTGTGCATTACAGGGAAGACATCCTCCTCCCTCATGTGGTTCCCTTCCTGCAGGCTCATCCTGACATGACCCTACAGCATGACAATGCCACCATCCATACTGCTCGTTCTCTGCATGATTTCCTGCTAGACAGGAATGTCAGTGTTCTGCCATGGCCAGCGAGAATCCCGGATCTCAATCCCATTCAGCACGTCTGGGACCTGTTGGATCGGAGGGTGAGGGCTAGGGCCATTTCCCCCAGAAATGTCTGGGAACTTGCAGGTGCCTTGGTGGAAGAGTGGGGTAACATCTCACAGCAAGAACTGGCAAATCTGGTGCAGTCCACTAGGAGGAGATGCACTGCAGTACTTAATGCAGCTGGTGGCCACACCAGATACTGACTGTTACTTATGATTTTGATCCCTCCTTTGTTTAGGGACACGTTATTCCATTTCTGTTAGTCATATGTCTGTGATATGTTCATATAAATATTTACACATGTTAAGTTTGATGAAAATAAACGCAGTTGACAGTGAGAAGACGTTTCTTTTTTTTCCTGGGTTAATATATATAATAATTTAGGATTTCAGTTTTGGGTAAAAAAAAGAAAAAGATGTCTCGTGTCTCAATGAAATCAAGATATGAAATTACTGTTATTTGAAAATACAGCCATATGTCAATTTGCAGTGTACAAATTATTAGAATCATGTTCCGGTCCCACGACCATCTGCTCTGATAAAAAAACAGCCTGTGGTTGAATCTAGTTGCCAACCTCTGCTTTAATGTAGACTCCACATGACCTACTGCTGCATTCATATACGGTCTGCTACATAACAGTCGTCTGGATTACTGGACTGGGCCCACGGCAGGATGACCAGATGTCGTTGTTTTCAATGAGAGAGCGACGGTAACTTCCTGTTCCTTACAGAACAGCCACTCCAGTGTTTCCCCTGCCTTTGAATAGGTAGGGAGGGCTCCCCATCTAGCTCTTCCCCTGGTCTAAACAAATTGAAATGTTTTGTTCAAGGTCCTACATGTGGCCTAGCTAAATGCCACGATTACACCAGGCACTACCGCTAACGGTCAAACTACCGGAGACCATCCAGTTAACAGGTGGTGCAAACAAGGACACATTCTGCAACGTAATGGTCGGCGACTATGAGCTTGGCGATCAAGTTTATGCAAGTTAGCAGCTATTATTAGTAGTTGTAAAGGAATAAAAATATGAAAAACGACAATGTTGTTTGAAGCGGTATCGTTGCCTTTTAATCCACGACTAGCGCCTCTGGTTAACTTGTGTAAACAGCAGCTTGCTAGTGTTTCATGTTTGGTTCACATTCATTGAAAACATTATTAGCCTACAACTCTAGCCTATTTCCAACAAATGTTTTTGGATAATATCGGTAAAATATTAAGGAAACCTATTTCAGTGAATTTGTACTCCATGTTCTTCAAAAAATCATGAAAAAGAAATCTAAATGACATTACATTTGAGTCATTTAGCAGTCTTCTCCACATCACCAGGGTTTGACATCAACCTTTTTTTAGCTGACAATGTATGACACAATCTGTGCATTCAACTAGAGTACGTTAAACGACGACATCATGAGCCGAATCAGTGCAGGTGAAAGTGATGGCAATACAAGTCCAACAGATGAGAAGGGAGGCAAGGTGGTAGAGGAGGCAAGGTGGTAGAGGAGGCAAGGTGGTAGAGGAGGCAAGGTGGTAGAGGAGGCAAGGTGGTGTCTGAAGAGACAGACCCTCAGACTGTTGCAGATGGGCAGCATCTGTGCTGTAGAACTATTGCTAAAATGTTAGGTTTGTAGACTTGTATCCCAGCCCCCGACTCAACGAAGTCAATAACTAGGCTGCTCAAAAGTACTGTATACCCCATTGCATTGAAATGTTTCCCATTTCAAGTTGATTTGCCATATGTAATAGGTTAAACATACACTGGAAATCTTACCAAGTCACACTACTCAACCAAGAACTGTGTCAACAACAGCCCTGCCAAGTGATGATCATATCCTGGCCTGCAGTTCGTGGTGTTTTATGGCTGTGTACTACATATTGTCAGTCTATGTTGTACGTTCTATGCAAAAGGAGACGAGGAACATAACAATGTGGGACAATAAAGTTATTTTGTATCTCCAGCACCAGTGGTAGTTTACAGTCAGTTGGTCTTCCAGGATGCATAGCCTACAGTAGACTGCTAGTTCAGTCTGCTGGTGGAAAGTCACATGGCTGAGCTTGTTGCATAACCACTTTGTTGACAATCAGTGAATGATCACGAGGACACAAGCTGCCTGTATAATCCTTTACCCCAAACATCCGACTCTAGACTCTATACAAAGAGCAGTGAAGCTGGGTGTGCAACACAATCATCAAAGAGTTGGGCTTAAATTAGCCAGCTAGCTAACTTGACCAAATAGTCTCAAACTCCATAATAAAGAAAGATTTATGTGGATATTAAACGGTAGAAGTGAACAGATATGCTCATTAACCCATAACTGACTTGGGCCAGAAGAATGGATCCCTGGGAGAGAGGTCTGGAGTAGGGAGCATGGAGACCAACAGCGTTGGACTGTAACCAGGGTTGGATTTGGAACCCATCCCCCTCACACACTTCCCCGCTAAATTTCGTTTAGCAGAGAAAGGGGCGGAGTGGGTTAGCAAACTAGCTAGCTGCACTTTACAAAATATAATCTACTAGTCAAAATATTGCCATTTGTCAAGAATCCCAACGTTGAACTTCGGTACAATAAGTAACATGTCAAAACAATGGGTGGGGAAACAGGAAACAATGTTGCTAAGGTTACTGGTGAAATTTCTGCAGAATCTCTACGAATGGAGTGATAGATTGGCAAGGATGGATGTCAAATAGCACTGGTGACAAGCAACCTGACTAACACTGGCGTTACATTACTCCCAAATATATCATCCGAAACCCCGACACATATGCAATGAATTAGGGTTAGCTAGCAACAATAGCAATGTGTGGCTAGGTCGCGCAGGCGGCACTATAACGTTGCAATAAGAGAGTCTGCATACAACACTGTGTTGACGCTTTGAATCTGTCCGTCTATCAAGAGCAATAAAATCACGTCACACATTGTCTTAGTAACGGGAAAACTAAGAGCGAGTGGTGAAAAGTGATTCTGGCAAAACACAGCGGTCAAGTCTCTCGTGCGTCCCTGTAATCTGACATGTAGAGACATTCCCGCTAATGGCCCTCGACCATGTAGCTAGCTAGCCGAACAGAGGGAAGACAGAGCACATCCAGTTCTCTCTCCGCTAGCTTGCGGAGCAGCACCCATCCCCCTCCTCTCTCCCCATCCCTCTCTCGCTCTCTGAATCCACCATCTTGATTCTGAGACCCGTCTCCCCTTTCGCACAAGCCAAAAACACAACCAAAATACAAAACAAACTCACCTTTACCGGCCATCGACCAATCGATTACTGTCTTCTGAAATAAAAAATCGATATATCTGATAAAAGTGTGTCGATTTTAATATTGTAAATATGTCGTGAGAAGCGGGAACCGCGCCTTGGAGCAGAAAGGAACAATCCTAAACTGCCATCTGGTGGAGCCTTCCTCGCTGTAATGCTGTTCTGGTGGCGCAGCCTCTCACTGCAACCTTACTGCCTCCTGGCGGACACAGACGAGATTACAGCAACGGATGCGCGCCGCGAGGGCGAGGAGAGGGGAGGCACTGCAGGACCCCGCGAAAAGAGGGAAACAGTGGGGGGCGCGCTCAGAGCCACGTGCACGCGTAGAATGGGAGGGGCGAGTTTAGCTGGCAGTGTTTTGTTCGGTGGTTTGATGGTAAATAGGCCTTAACAGAGGACACATGTAGGAGACTATAACATCTAGATTACCCCTCAAAACACAATTTACCAGAATACAATACACACATATCACAGTATTAGTGCAGTATCTTGCCTGAGACCTGAAGACTCATGTTAGCTCCAAGTTGTAATGCCTAGGCTTTAGCTGTGGCAAAGATGATCTGGGTTCAATATCTGGTCAGTCAAAATCTCTCTCTCTCTGGTTTTATTTAGCTTGTCTACATTAGTTGGTCCTGTTGAGGTGAGACTATCTCAATATCTGCCACATACAGGGCCTTCAGAAAGTGCTCACACCTCTTGACTTTCTCCACATGTTGTTGTGTTACAGCCTGAACTTAAAATATATTAAATGTAGATGTTTGTGTCACTGGCCTACACACAACACCCCATAATGTCAAAGTGGAATTCTGTTTTTCGAAATGTTTACAATTTTTGAATTTTTTTATTCAAAGCTGAAATGTTTTGAGTCGATAAGTGTTCAACCCCATTGTTATGGCAAGCCCAAATATGTTCAGGAGTAAACATGTACTTAACAAGTCACATAATATGTTGCTTGGACTCTGTGTGCAATAATAGTGTTTAACATGATTTTTGAATAACTACCTCATCTCTGTGCCCTACCACAGGAGGTTGCTGGCACCTTAATTGGGGAGGACGGGCTCGTTGTAATGGCTGGAGCAGAATGAGTGAAATTGTATCAAATACATCAAACACATGGTTTCCATGGATTCCATGGTTTCCAGGTGTTTGATGCCATTCCATTCGCTCCGTCCCAGCCATTATTATGAGCCGTCCTCCCCTCAGCAGCCTCCTCTGTACCCCACACATACAATTATCTGTAAGGTCCCGCAGTCGAGCAGTGAATTACAAACACAGATTCAACCACAAAGACCAGGGAGGTTTTCCAATGCCTCGCGAAGAAGGTCACCTATTGGGCGATGGGTAAAAAGATAAAAAACAGACATTAAATATCCCTTTGAGCATGGTTATTATCATGTTTTATTTATTTAACCTTTATTTAACTCGGCAAGTCAGTTAGGAACAAATGATTATTTTCAATGAGGGTCTACCAAAAGGCAAAAGGCCTCCTGCGTGTACAGGAGCTGGGATTAAAAATACAAATACAAAAATAAAATATAAATATAGGACAAACACACATCATGACAAGAGAGACAACAAATCAAATCAAAGTAAATGTATTGTCACATACACATGGTTAGCAGATGTTAATGCGAGTGTAGCGAAATGCTTGTGCTTCTAGTTCCGACAATGCAGTAATAACCAACGAGTAATCTAACTAACAATTCCAAAACTACTACCTTATACACACAAGTGTAAAGGGATAAATAATATGTAAATAAAGATATGTGAATGAGTGATGGTACAGAGCGGCATAGGCAAGATGCAGTAGATGGTATCGAGTACAGTATATACATATGAGATGAGTAATGTAGGGTATGTAAACAAAGTGGTATAGTTTAAAGTGGCTAGTGATACACGTATTACATAAAGATGCAGTAGATGATATAGAGTACAGTATATACGCATACATATGAGATGAATAATGTAGGGTATGTAAACATTATATTAAGTAGCATTGTTTAAAGTGGCTAGTGATATATTTTACATCAATTCCCATCCATTCCCATTATTAAAGTGGCTGGAGTTGAGTCAGTGTGTTGGCAGCAGCCACTCAATGTTAGTGGTGGCTGTTTAATAGTCTGATGGCCTTGTGATAGAAGCTGTTTTTCAGTCTCTCGGTCCCAGATTTGATGCACCTGTACTGACCTAAGACAACACCTTAGAGACCTAAGACAACAACATAGCAAGGCAGCAACACATGACAACACAGCATGGTAGCAACACAACATGACAACAACATGGTAACAACACAACATGGTAGCAGCACAAAACATGGTACAAACATTATTGGGCACAGACAACAGCACAAAGGTCAAGAAGGTAGAGACAACAATACATCACGCAAAGCAGCCACAATTGTCAGTAAGAGTGTCCATGACTGAGTCTTTGAATGAAGAGATTGAGATGAAAGTGTCCAGTTTGAGTGTTTGTTGTAGCTCGTTCCAGTCGCTAGTTGCAGAGAACTGAAAAGAGGAGCGACCCAGGGCTGTGTGTGCTTTGGGGACCTTTAACAGAATGTGACTGGCAGAACGGGTGTTGTATGTGGAGGAGCTGCAGTAGATATATCAGATAGGGGGGAGTGAGGCCTAAGAGGGTTTTATAAATAAGCATCAACCAGTGGCTCTTGCAATGGGTACACAGAGATGACCAGTTTACAGAGGAGTGATGCAGTGATGTGTCCTATAAGGAGCATTGGTAGCAAATGTGATGGCCGAATGGTAAAGAACATCTAGCCGCTCGAGAGCACCCTTACCTGCCGATCTATAAATTATGTCTCCATAATCTAGCATGGGTAGGATGGTCTTCTGCATCAGGGTTAGTCTGGCAACTGGGGTGAAAAAGGAGCGATTACGATAGAGGAAACCAAGTCTCGATTTAACTTTAGCCTGCAGCTTTGATACGTGCTGAGAGAAGGACAGTGTGCCATCTAGCCATACTCCCAAGTACTTGTATGAAGTGACTACCTCAAGCTCTAAACCCTCAGAGGTAGTAATCACACCTGTGGGGAGAGGGACATTCTTCTTACCAAACCACATGACCTTTGTTTTGGAGGTGTTCAGAACAATGTTAAGGGTAGAGAAAGGTTGTTGGACACTAAGAAAGCTTTGTTGTAGAGGATTTAACCCAAAATATGGGCAGGGCCAGCTGAGTATAAGACTGTATCATCTGCATATAAATGGATGAGAGAGCTTCCTACTGCCTGAGCTATGTTTTGATATAAATTGTAAAGAGTGTGAGGCCTAGGATCGAGCCTTGGGGTACACCCTTGGCGACAGGCAGCGGCTGAGACAGCAGATTTTCTGACTTCATACACTGCACTCTTTGAGAGAGGTAGTTAGAAAAGCAGGCCAAAGACCCCTCAGAGACACCAATACTCCTTCACTGACCCACAAAAATGGAATGGTCTACCGTATCAAAAGCCTTGGCCAAGTCAATAAACATAGCAGCACAACATTGCTTAGAATCAAAGGCAATGGTGACATCATTGAGAACCTTTAAGGTTGCAGTGACACATCCATAACCTGAGCGGAAATCCGATTGCACACCAGAGAGAATACTATAGACATCAAGATGCTGCATCAATACACCCAGTCACTACAAAGATACAGGCGTCCTTCCTAACTCAGTTGACGGCGAGGCAGGAACCCGCTCAGGGATTTTACCATGAGGCCAATGGTTACTTTAAAACAGTTACAGAGTTGAATGGATGTGATAGAAGAAAACTGAGGATGGATCAACAACATTGTAGTTACTCCACAGTACTAACCTAAATGACAGAGGGAAAAGAATGAAGCCTGTACAGAATATGGGCTCACGAGTGACGCAGAGGTCCGAGGCACTGCATTGTAGTGCTAGAGGTGTCACTTCAGACCCTGGTTTGATCCCAGGCTGTGTCATAACTGGCCTTGATCAGGAGTCCCATAGGGTGGCGCACAATTGGCCCAGCGTCGTCCTGGTTAGGGGAATGTTTGGCCGGGGTAGGCCGTCATTGTAAATAATAATTTGTTCTTAACTGACTTGCCTAGTTAAATAAAGGTAAAATACAAATATTCCAAAACATACATCCTGTTTGTAACAAGGCACTAAAGCAATTCTGCAAAAAAATGTAGCAAAGCAATTAACTTTTGTCCTGAATACAAAGCGTTATGTTTGGGGCGAATTAAATACAACACATTACAGAGTACCACTCTACATATTTTCAAGCATAGTGGTGGCTGCATCATGTTATGGGTGTGCTTGTAATCATTAAGGACTCGGGAGTTTTCAGGATAAAAAATAATTGGAATGGAGCTAAGCACAAAATCCCAGACACTGGGAGATGAATTCACCTTTCAGCAGGACAATAACCTAAAACACAACGCCAAATATACACTAGAGTTGTTTACTAAGACAGTTTTGAATGTTCCTGAGTGGCCTAGTTACAGTTATGACTTAAATCAGTTTGAAAATCTATGGCCAGACCTGAAAAGGCTGTCTAGCAATGATCAACAACCAATTTGACAGAGCTTAAATCATTTTTAAAAGAATAATGGGCAAATGTTGCACAATCCAGGTGTGGACAGCTCTTAGAAACCCGGAAAGACTCACAGTTGTAATCACTGCCAAAGGTGCTTCTAAAATATGATTAGATATTTCTATATTTCATCTTCAATAAATTTGTCCTGTGCCTCTTAATTTTTATTATCTCTCCTCTCTTTTTCTCTCTCTCTCTCCTCTCTCTCTCCTCTCTCTCGCTCTCTCTCTCTCTCTCTCTCTCTCTCTCTCTCTCTCTCTCTCTCTCTCTCTCTCTCTCTCTCTCTCTCTCTCTCTCTCTCTCTCTTTCTCTCTCTCTCTTTCTCTCTCTCCCTCTCTCTCTCTCTTCTTTGTGG
>NC_060193.1:53745491-53830491 GCF_021184085.1 Oncorhynchus gorbuscha
TCTGTGTACATTGTAGAAGGTGTGTGTGTCTACTGTCTGTGTATATTGTAGAAGGTGTGTGTGTCTACTGTCTGTGTATATTGTAGAAGGTGTGTGTGTCTACTGTCTGTGTATATTGTAGAAGGTGTGTGTGTGTCTACTGTCTGTGTATATTGTAGGAGGTGTGTGTGTCTACTGTCTGTGTATATTGTAGAAGGTGTGTGTGTCTACTGTCTGTGTATATTGTAGGTGTGTGTGTGTCTATTGTCTGTGTATATTGTAGACGGTGTGTGTGTCTACTGTCTGTGTATATTGTAGTAGGTGTGTGTGTCTACTGTCTGTGTATATTGTAGAAGGTGTGTGTGTCTACTGTCTGTGTATATTGTAGAAGGTGTGTGTGTCTACTGTCTGTGTATATTGTAGAAGGTGTGTGTGTCTACTGTCTACTGTCTGTGTATATTGTAAAAGGTGTGTGTGTCTACTGTCTGTGTATATTGTAGTAGGTGTGTGTGTCTACTGTCTGTGTATATTGTAGAAGGTGCGTGTGTCTACTGTCTGTATATATTGTAGAAGGTGTGTGTGTCTACTGTCTGTGTATATTTTAGAAGGTGTGTGTGTCTACTGTCTACTGTCTACTGTCTGTGTATATTGTAGAAGGTGTGTGTGTCTACTGTCTGTGTATATTGTAGAAGGTGTGTGTGTCTACTGTCTGTGTATATTGTAAAAGGGGTGTGTGTCTACTGTCTGTGTATATTGTAGTAGGTGTGTGTGTCTACTGTCTGTGTATATTGTAGAAGGTGTGTGTGTCTACTGTCTGTGTATATTGTAGAAGGTGTGTGTGTCTACTGTCTGTGTATATTGTAGAAGGTGTGTGTGTCTACTGTCTACTGTCTGTGTATATTGTAAAAGGTGTGTGTGTCTACTGTCTGTGTATATTGTAGTAGGTGTGTGTGTCTACTGTCTGTTTATATTGTAGAAGGTGCGTGTGTCTACTGTCTGTATATATTGTAGAAGGTGTGTGTGTCTACTGTCTGTGTATATTTTAGAAGGTGTGTATGTCTACTGTCTACTGTCTACTGTCTGTGTATATTGTAGAAGGTGTGTGTGTCTACTGTCTGTGTATATTGTAGAAGGTGTGTGTGTCTACTGTCTGTGTATATTGTAAAAGGTGTGTGTGTCTACTGTCTGTGTATATTGTAGTAGGTGTGTGTGTCTACTGTCTGTATATATTGTAGAAGGTGCGTGTGTCTACTGTCTGTGTATATTGTAGAAGGTGTGTGTGTCTACTGTCTGTGTATATTGTAGAAGGTGTGTGTGTCTACTGTCTACTGTCTGTGTATATTGTAAAAGGTGTGTGTGTCTACTGTCTGTGTATATTGTAGTAGGTGTGTGTGTCTACTGTCTGTGTATATTGTAGAAGGTGCGTGTGTCTACTGTCTGTATATATTGTAGAAGGTGTGTGTGTCTACTGTCTGTGTATATTTTAGAAGGTGTGTGTGTCTACTGTCTACTGTCTACTGTCTGTGTATATTGTAGAAGGTGTGTGTGTCTACTGTCTGTATATATTGTAGAAGGTGTGTGTGTCTACTGTCTGTGTATATTATAGAAGGTGTGTGTGTCTACTGTCTACTGTCTACTGTCTACTGTCTGTGTATATTGTAGAAGGTGTGTGTGTCTACTGACTACTGTCTACTGTCTGTGTATATTGTAGAACGTGTGTGTGTCTACTGACTACTGTCTACTGTCTGTGTATATTGTAGGTGTGTGTGTCTACTGTCCGTGTATATTGTAGAAGGTGTGTGTGTCTACTGTCTATGTATATTGTAGGTGTGTGTGTCTACTGTCTACTGTCTGTGTATATTGTAGAAGGTGTGTGTGTCTACTGTCTGTGTATATTGTAGAAGGTGTGTGTGTCTACTGTCTGTGTATATTGTAGAAGGTGTGTGTGTCTACTGTCTGTGTATATTGTAGAAGGTGTGTGTGTCTACTGTCTACTGTCTGTGTATATTGTAAAAGGTGTGTGTGTCTACTGTCTGTGTATATTGTAGTAGGTGTGTGTGTCTACTGTCTACTGTCTGTGTATATTGTAAAAGGTGTGTGTGTCTACTGTCTGTGTATATTGTAAAAGGTGTGTGTGTCTACTGTCTGTGTATATTGTAGTAGGTGTGTGTGTCTACTGTCTACTGTCTGTGTATATTGTAAAAGGTGTGTGTGTCTACTGTCTGTGTATATTGTAGAAGGTGTGTGTGTCTACTGACTACTGTCTACTGTCTGTGTATATTGTAGAACGTGTGTGTGTCTACTGACTACTGTCTACTGTCTGTGTATATTGTAGGTGTGTGTGTCTACTGTCCGTGTATATTGTAGAAGGTGTGTGTGTCTACTGTCTATGTATATTGTAGGTGTGTGTGTCTACTGTCTACTGTCTGTGTATATTGTAGAAGGTGTGTGTGTCTACTGTCTGTGTATATTGTAGAAGGTGTGTGTGTCTACTGTCTGTGTATATTGTAGAAGGTGTGTGTGTCTACTGTCTGTGTATATTGTAGAAGGTGTGTGTGTCTACTGTCTACTGTCTGTGTATATTGTAAAAGGTGTGTGTGTCTACTGTCTGTGTATATTGTAGTAGGTGTGTGTGTCTACTGTCTACTGTCTGTGTATATTGTAGAAGGTGTGTGTGTCTACTGTCTACTGTCTGTGTATATTGTAAAAGGTGTGTGTGTCTACTGTCTGTGTATATTGTAAAAGGTGTGTGTGTCTACTGTCTGTGTATATTGTAGTAGGTGTGTGTGTCTACTGTCTGTATATATTGTAGAAGGTGTGTGTGTCTACTGTCTGTGTATATTTTAGAAGGTGTGTGTGTCTACTGTCTACTGTCTACTGTCTACTGTCTGTGTATATTGTAGAAGGTGTGTGTGTCTACTGTCTGTATATATTGTAGAAGGTGTGTGTGTCTACTGTCTGTGTATATTATAGAAGGTGTGTGTGTCTACTGTCTACTGTCTACTGTCTACTGTCTGTGTATATTGTAGAAGGTGTGTGTGTCTACTGACTACTGTCTACTGTCTGTGTATATTGTAGAACGTGTGTGTGTCTACTGACTACTGTCTACTGTCTGTGTATATTGTAGGTGTGTGTGTCTACTGTCCGTGTATATTGTAGAAGGTGTGTGTGTCTACTGTCTATGTATATTGTAGGTGTGTGTGTCTACTGTCTACTGTCTGTGTATATTGTAGAAGGTGTGTGTGTCTACTGTCTGTGTATATTGTAGAAGGTGTGTGTGTCTACTGTCTGTGTATATTGTAGAAGGTGTGTGTGTCTACTGTCTGTGTATATTGTAGAAGGTGTGTGTGTCTACTGTCTACTGTCTGTGTATATTGTAAAAGGTGTGTGTGTCTACTGTCTGTGTATATTGTAGTAGGTGTGTGTGTCTACTGTCTGTGTATATTGTAGAAGGTGCGTGTGTCTACTGTCTGTATATATTGTAGAAGGTGTGTGTGTCTACTGTCTGTGTATATTTTAGAAGGTGTGTATGTCTACTGTCTACTGTCTACTGTCTGTGTATATTGTAGAAGGTGTGTGTGTCTACTGTCTGTGTATATTGTAGAAGGTGTGTGTGTCTACTGTCTGTGTATATTGTAAAAGGTGTGTGTGTCTACTGTCTGTGTATATTGTAGTAGGTGTGTGTGTCTACTGTCTGTATATATTGTAGAAGGTGCGTGTGTCTACTGTCTGTATATATTGTAGAAGGTGTGTGTGTCTACTGTCTGTGTATATTTTAGAAGGTGTGTGTGTCTACTGTCTACTGTCTACTGTCTGTGTATATTGTAGAAGGTGTGTGTGTCTACTGTCTGTATATATTGTAGAAGGTGTGTGTGTCTACTGTCTGTGTATATTGTAGAAGGTGTGTGTGTCTACTGTCTACTGTCTACTGTCTACTGTCTGTGTATATTGTAGAAGGTGTGTGTGTCTACTGACTACTGTCTACTGTCTGTGTATATTTTAGAACGTGTGTGTGTCTACTGACTACTGTCTACTGTCTGTGTATATTGTAGGTGTGTGTGTCTACTGTCCGTGTATATTGTAGAAGGTGTGTGTGTCTACTGTCTATGTATATTGTAGGTGTGTGTGTCTACTGTCTACTGTCTGTGTATATTGTAGAAGGTGTGTGTGTCTACTGTCTGTGTATATTGTAGAAGGTGTGTGTGTCTACTGTCCGTGTATATTGTAGAAGGTGTGTGTGTCTACTGTCTATGTATATTGTAGGTGTGTGTGTCTACTGTCTGTGTATATTGTAGAAGGTGTGTGTGTCTACTGTCTGTGTATATTGTAGAAGGTGTGTGTGTGTCCACTGTCTATGTATATTGTAGGTGTGTGTGTCTACTGTCTGTGTATATTGTAGAAGGTGTGTGTGTCTACTGTCTGTGTATATTGTAGGTGTGTGTGTCTACTGTCTGTGTATATTGTAGGTGTGTGTGTCTACTGTCTGTGTATATTGTAGAAGGTGTGTGTGTCTACTGTCTGTGTATATTGTAGGTGTGTGTGTCTACTGTCTGTGTATATTGTAGAAGGTGTGTGTGTGTCTACTGTCTATGTATATTGTAGGTGTGTGTGTCTACTGTCTGTGTATATTGTAGAAGGTGTGTGTGTGTCCACTGTCTATGTATATTGTAGGTGTGTGTGTCTACTGTCTGTGTATATTGTAGAAGGTGTGTGTGTGTCTACTGTCTATGTGTATTGTAGGTGTGTGTGTCTACTGTCTGTGTATATTGTAGAAGGTGTGTGTGTCTACTGTCTGTGTATATTGTAGAAGGTGTGTGTGTGTCCACTGCAGCAGCATCCTCTGCGTCAGAACAGTGAATTACAACCACTGACTGAGTCACCTGGCAGACACAGAAGAGGGTCACGTCAGATAGACGACTCCGTCTGCACTCATAGATAGTTCATGGCAATGCGGTCGGAAGACAATGCCATTAGGTGAAACCCCTCTGTTTCTGTCTGAGGGGTGTGTGTCGGTGTCTAACGTTTGTCCTCACCTCTCCTCCCTACAGGTGAGTAACCATGGAATCCACTCATCTCCTGGACGGCTCCAAGAAACGGGTGAAGATCCACCCTCACACCGTCACCGCCAAGTACGCCCCACACACACCCCACACACACACACACTTCCCCCAGCCCGGAGATGAGGGGTACGATGACGCGCCCTCCTTCGAGGACTTCGGCTCCTTCCTGGAGGAGACCTCGGACAAGAAACAGCTGACAGGAGCCAGGAAGTGGACAGGAAAGGCCGGCACTCTGTTTGGAGGGAAGGACAAAAGCAAAGACACACCCCATAGACCTCCCATGGGGGGAGGCGAGGGGGGGGTGGAAGGAGGAGGGAAGGGTGCAGGGGGGGGAGTAGGGGAGCAGCTAGCGAGTTTCAGCGAAGCGTCTGTCTCTGCTTCTCGGCTCACGTGGGCCAGTGTGGTCATGGCGGGGCTGGCTCATGGCTGTGTGTGTGTTCTGACGCGCCTGGCCGCCTCACGCTTTAACCTCCCACCCTTAACTCTCCTCTTGGTACGATCCATCCTCCAGCTGCTCTATGGGACTGTACCAATGAAACGGGCGGAGACGGCCTTTGGCTCAAAGGGCTATCGGCGGAAGCTGCTCCTGTACGGTCTGACTCACTCCTTCTCCCTCTGCTGCGCTTACTCGTCCTTATCCTTCGTCTCCCTCGGCGACGACGAGGCCATGTTGACAACCTGGCGCCTGGCGACCACCGTCCTGTCGGCTACTCTGGCGTTGTTGCTCCTGGACGAGCGGCTGGGATTGGTGGACCTGGTCACCGTAGCAACAGGCGTGTTAGGACTGGGTCTGGCGCTAGTTCCTAACCCAACAGGGCTGGATGAGAACAACAACGGGACTGGGTCAGGGATACCCAATGGGGAGATACCCAGTAGTGCGACACCCAATAGTGCGACACCGGCACAACAGTCGGCCCAGTTCTGGCGGGAAGCGTTTGGTTGGTCCCTGACTGTTCTCGCAGGACTATGGATGTCTCTGGCTCTAGTCATGTACCGCTCTCTGAAGGAACGGGTCAGTGTCGGCACCGCTCTGTTCACTGTCAGCTGGACCGGCTGTCTGAGCACCGCAGTCTCCATGCTTCTCCTCCGACAGGGGCCAGTGTGGCCGGACAGTCTCCAGGCTTGGTGCATCGTCCTGGGGGTAGCTGTGTGCTCTGCTGGGGGGTTCGTGGGGGTGACCCATGGCCTCACCAGACTTCACCCAGCTTTGGTGTCGGCTACACAGGGTCTGGAAGTACCGATCGCTATGGTGCTGGAGATCGCTGTTGTACCATTGGTTCCCTCAGTGTGTGAGGTCATAGGGGGTGTGGTGGTGGTGGCGAGCGTGGGTTGGCTTGTTACAGTGAAGCTCCTCCCCTCTCGAGGAAGTGGGAGGAAACAGAGAGAAGAGTACGAAGAGATCCTGGACTCGCCAATTAAATAACACACACACACAAGCTCGCGCACACACACAAAAGCACATGCAAGGGGGACATGCACGCACAAAGATTCTGGACTTGCCAATCAAATAGACCACTCCCCTTCTATCTATGTTTCTGTCTATCTCTCTTTTCCCAGGGGTTGTGCTCTCTCTCTCTCTCTCTCTCTCTCTCTCTCTCCCGCTCGCTCTCCCCCTCTCTCTCTTGCCCTCGCTCTCTCTATCTGAGGTCAGTATGTTTTTAAAAGGACTCTATGGTGAATGTTTATGCTTGAGCTAAAATAGCTGTCTTTAACCACAGATCTAGAATCAGATACACCAACTCCAATCCTTACCTTAACCATTAGGAGGTGTCAAAATATCTGACCCTGTATCAGTGGTTAGGGAAAACATCTACCTACTCCAATGTGAATAGTAAATATATCTATTTTGTATTGCAGTTGTTGTAAAGTTCCAATACTGTGGTGTCTTACTGGCTATTGTGATAGTGTGATGTCATATTAAAACCTCTGTGTTACTGTTATTTGCTTTTCCTACTGACTGCGTGTGTGTTTGTGTTGGCTGAGTTTCACATGGTAAAGTGTCAGTGACTATGCTAGCCAGCTGATGGTCAGCCAAGGTGGTCAATGCCAACTATAGAGACAGACAGCCAGGGTGTGGGGGGGCATCCAGCCAGGTTGAGGGGGAGCCAGCCAGGGTGAGGGGGGTGGCAGCCAGCCAGGATGAGGGGGCAGCCAGCAGGGTGAGGGGGAAGCCAGCCAGGGTGAGGGGGCAGGGTGAGGGTGAGAAAAAGAAGGGTGCAAGAGGAAAATGATGGGAGAGAGGAGGATGGGAGAGAGGAGGATGGGAGAGAGCAGGATGGGAGAGAGGAGGATGGGAGAGATGAGGATGGGAGAGAGGAGGATGGGAGAGAGCAGGATGGGAAAGAGGAGGATGGGAGAGAGGAGGGTGGGAGAGAGGAAGAGATGAGGAAGAGGGCGAGTGTATCTATCCATCTGAAGCTGTGATTAAGACTAATAACAACCTCCCCTCTCGTCTCCTCTCCTCTCGTTATCTCTCCTCTCGTCATCTCTCCTCTTCTCTTCTCTTCTCTTGTCTCGTCATCTCTCCTCTCCTCTCCTCTCCTCTCCTCTCCTCTCCTCTCCTCTCCTCTCCTCTCCTCTCCTCTCCTCTCCTCTCCTCTCCTCTCCTCTCCTCTCCTCTCGTCTCCTCTCCTCTCGTCATCTCTCCTCTCCTCTCGTCATCTCTCCTCTCCTCTCCTCTCGTCATCTCTCCTCTCCTCTCGTCATCTCTCCTCTCGTCATCTCTCCTCTCCTCTCGTCATCTCTCCTCTCCTCTCCTCTCCTCTCCTCTCTCCTCTCCTCTCCTCTCCTCTCCTCTCCTCTCCTCTCCTCTCCTCTCCTCTCTCCTCTCTCTCCTCTCCTCTCTCTCTCCTCCTCTCCTCTCCTCTCGTCATCTCTCCTCTCGTCTCCTCTCCTCTCGTCATCTCTCCTCTCGTCTCCCCTCCTCTCGTCATCTCTCCTCTCGTCATCTCTCCTCTCGTCTCCTCTCGTCTCGTCATCTCTCCTCTCCTCTCGTCATCTCTCCTCTCCTCTTGTCTCATCTATCATTGTGTCAGGTCACAATGCATGTAAACCAGGATGGTGGGATTCACATACCTTGAACCCTGTGACATTTTGAAACTAGTTCTTGAAGAAGGAGAGAGAGAAAAGCTGACAGTGTCCAAACACACCCTCCTCCTACTAGCCTACCCACCCCCAGGCTGCTACTTTATATGGAAAACTCTCTTCATGTCACACACACACACACCCTCCTCCTACTAGCCTACCCACCCCCAGGCTGCTACTTTATATGGATAACTCTCTTCATGTCACCCACACACACACCCTCCTCCTACTAGCCTACCCACCCCCAGGCTGCTACTTTATATGGAAAACTCTCTTCATGTCACCCACACACACACCCTCCTCCTACTAGCCTACCCACCCCCAGGCTGCTACTTTATATGGAAAACTTTCTTCATGTAACCCACACACACACCCTCCTCCTACTAGTCTACCCACCCCCAGGCTGCTACTTTATATGGAAAACTTTCTTCATGTAACCCACACACACACCCTCCTCCTACTAGTCTACCCACCCCCAGGCTGCTACTTTATATGGAAAACTCTCTTCATGTCACCCACACACACACCCTCCTCCTACTAGCCTACCCACCCCCAGGCTGCTACTTTATATGGAAAACTCTCTTCATGTCACCCACACACACACCCTCCTCCTACTAGCCTACCCACCCCCAGGCTGCTACTTTATATGGAAAACTCTCTTCATGTAACCCACACACACACCCTCCTCCTACTAGCCTACCCACCCCCAGGCTGCTACTTTATATGGAAAACTCTCTTCATGTCACCCACACACACCCTCCTCCTACTAGCCTACCCACCCCCAGGCTGCTACTTTATATGGAAAACTCTCTTCATGTCACCCACACACACACCCTCCTCCTACTAGCCTACCCACCCCCAGGCTGCTACTTTATATGGAAAACTCTCTTCATGTCACCCACACACACACCCTCCTCCTACTAGCCTACCCACCCCCAGGCTGCTACTTTATATGAAAACTCTCTTCATGTCACCCACACACACCCCTCCTCCTACTAGCCTACCCACCCCCAGGCTGCTACTTTATATGGAAAACTCTCTTCATGTCACCCACACACACACCCTCCTCCTACTAGCCTACCCACCCCCAGGCTGCTACTTTATATGGATAACTCTCTTCATGTCACCCACACACACACCAGCACCCCGACTGCTACTTTATATGCTCATGTCACCCACCGCACACACACACACACACACACACACACACACACACACACACACACACACACACACACACACACACACACACACACACACACACACACACACACACACACCAGCACACACACACACACAAACACACACACACACACACAGATGAATGAAGTTCTGTGGCAGCAGAACAGTCACTGTGTTATAAGTCTGGCAAAACATCATAAATCCTAAACAGTTTATTAAAAGTGTGTAAACTCAGTAATGAGAAAGAGAACTGTGTCTGATTATAGCTGAGATGTCAACAGTATCTGAGACACTCCTGTTATTGTCCACAATGTCCATGATGACAAGTTTCCATGGTAATGATGGTGGGTGTATAACTTGAGACAGGAGGAACCCTTTCCACCAATTAAAAAGTTTAACAAATCTTTATTGATCACTTAGACAATTAGAGTCACAGAGCATTTCCTTTAATTATACAGAATAAAAAAAAAATACTAAACATATTTAAAGGCGATTGTTTTGCTTTACTAATGTATAAAGAGGTGATATGTTAGTGTGCAACATTTCAATAAGTTTATATTTTAGTTTTAATTCAGTCCCTGATAGAGGACAATATCCATCAGATATCCTTCCTTTAATTTCTCCGTGTATTTTTTCATCCTTAGTTCCCTACAGAGGATATTAGGCCCAGCTGGGTCTGCACCTTCTGCATTTCCATCGCTATAGCAACCAGAGGCCGCTCAATCTTTCCCGGGTCCGATGATGGCGATGATGTCACTAACTGTTTCTTTGTGCTTGACGAGAACAGCTTCATGCCCAAACCCAGTCCGAGACCCGCCCCTATACTGCCAGGCTTCGTACCTATTGGTCCACCTCTCCCGCTAAGCCCCTCCCCCAAACCCAACCCATTCTCTTTACGCCCTGTCCTGATTGGCTCTGCTTCTCTATGCCCGGCTCCTATAGATCCAGCCCCTTCTGTCACCTCCCCTGTCAGCTTACACTCCTCCAATCGATGTAGTCTATGGTTCTGCTCTTTGCTGTTCTGAAGGAGATGATGTAACACAGCCATCATCCTCCCATAACTTTCTGCTCCCTCCTGCCTGATCTGCTGTATTGAAGAATTCATCCTCCCCTCTCGCTCTGTTACCTCCTCCTTCAGCTCCACTAGGCCTTGATGGAGCCTGGGGCTCGCCTGCTCTGTCTGCCCCCGGCAAACTGCCTCGATGGCGGGCAGGCACTGCTGGCAGACTCCCGGGGCTCCACAGCGTTGCTCCAGGGCTTCCATCAGCATCATATCCCTCTGGTGGGAGTCCTCCAGAGCCACGAAGAGTTTGTTCCAGCGAGAGAGGTCTGTAGCCTGGCAGGTAGTCACAGGGGAGTCCCCTGGGGGGAGAGGGAACCAGACGCCACACTGTCAATCTACAGTCAGCCATACAAGCCACCTCTAGAATGTAGGTCTCAGGTGAACAAGTGAAACAGAGAGAGAAAAGGGGGAGCAGGTCAATGAGAGAAACGGAGAGACAGAAGAACAAGGGAAGAAATGAAGGAGTGAAAGACAGACGTACCGTCCTGTTGGTCCTGTGTAATCTCCTTTTCGTAGTTGTCTGCGTAGTTCACTTCATATTCCTCTGCGTTCACACACACCGACACACACACACAGCAGAGCACACACACCACATGCCAGACCCTGTTCACCAACATGCTGCCGCTTCCGAGTCTGTGTGTGTGGAAGAAAGTGTGAATGTGAGTGTGTATGTATGTAAAATAAAACTGTTCCAGAAAAAAACGTCCCGTTGCCAGTGATACTCCAGAGGTCTTGTGCTGTATTCTCTCTCTCTCTCTCTCTCTCTCTAGTTGACTAGACTGAACCCACAATTGTCTGGGTTGACTGTTATACATGAGGAGAAGGGGAGGAGAGGGGGAGGAGAGAAAAGGGGGATAAAGTGTGTGAGTAATGCTTCTGTGGAGGGTGCCTGTTACACCACCATGTAACCACCTGTACTGTGAGGGAGGGGCAATCTGCAGGGTGGAGTGGTGCCACTGGTGGCACTTTTACAGCATAGAGAGAGAGAGAGAGAGAGGCAGAGAGTGAGAGAGAGAGGCAGAGAGTGAGAGAGAGAGAGGGTGAGAGAGTGAGAGAGAGAGAGAGAGAGAGAGAGAGAGAGAGAGAGAGAGAGAGAGAGAGAGAGAGAGAGAGAGAGAGAGAGAGAGAATGAGAAAAAGAGCGAGAGAGAGAGAGAATGAGAAAGAAGAGAGAGAGAGAATGAGAAAGAAAGAAAAAGACACAGAGAGCGAGAGAGAGAGAATGAGAGAGAGAGAGAGATATGAGAGAGAGAGTGAGAGAGAGAGAGAGAGAGAGAGAGAGAGAGAGAGAGAGAGAGAGAGAGAGAGAGAGAGAGAGAGAGAGAGAGAGAGAGTGAAGAGCAGAGAGAGAGAGAGACAGAGTGAGAGAGGTAGAGAGAGAGGGGGAGGGGGAGAGAGAGACAGAGAGTGAGAGAGGGGAGAGAGAGGGAGACAGAGAGAGAGAGAGAAAGAGAGAGAGACAGAGTGAGAGAGAGAGAGAGAGAGAGAGGGAGAGAGAGGAAGAGAGAGAGAGAGACAGAGGGAGAGAGGAAGAGAGAGAGAGAGAGAGCGAGAGAGAGGGAGAGAGAGAGAGTGAGAGAGAGGAAGTGAGAGAGAGAGGAAGAGAGAGAGGAAGAGAGACAGAGGGAGAGAGAGAGAGAGAGACAGACAGAGAGACAGAGGGAGAGAGAGAGAGAGAGAGAGACAGACAGAGAGACAGAGGGAGAGAGAGAGAGACAGACAGAGAGACAGAGGGAGAGAGAGAGAGAGAGGGAGAAAGAGAGGAAGAGAGAGAGAGAGTGAGATAGAGAGAGGGAGAGACAGATAGAGAGAGGGAGAGACAGATAGAGAGAGGGAGAGACAGATAGAGAGAGGGAGAGACAGATAGAGAGAGGGAGAGACAGATAGAGAGAGAGACAGAGAGACAGAGGGAGAGAGAGAGAGAGAGAGAGAGGAATTAGAGAGAGAGAGAGAGAGGAAGAGAGAGAGACGGAGAGACAGATAGAGAGAGGAAGAGACAGAGAGAGAGAGGGAGAGTGAGATAGAGAGAGAGAGAGTGAGATAGAGAGAGGGAGAGACAGATAGAGAGAGGGAGAGACAGATAGAGAGAGGGAGAGACAGATAGAGAGAGGGAGAGACAGATAGAGAGAGAGAGAGTGAGATAGAGAGAGGGAGAGACAGAGAGAGAGAGAGAGTGAGATAGAGAGAGGGAGAGATTGAGGGATGCTGAGACACAAATATGTTAAACCTGCTGATCCCAGAAGGGACTTTAACAGCCACAAAACACAAAGCTAAATATGTCAGTGTCTACCTCCTCCTTGGCCTGCAGGTCATCACATTGCTAACAGGGGAAACACATTTACCAGCAGATGACAGATGTGTGTTAACACCCTGCTGACCACACCATGTCTGTCTGGGGTGGAACATGTCTGTCCCCTAACAGGGGGTGGAACATGTCTGTCCTCTAACAGGGGGGAGGGCATCCTAACATCCACTACGAAGAATTGTATAGAGAGAGAGAGAGCGAGAGCGAGAGCGAGAGCGAGAGCGAGAGCGAGAGCGAGAGAGAGAGATAGAGACAGAGAGAGACAGAGAGACAGAGAGAGAGAATGCGAGTCATGTAGAAACAGGGAAAGAAACAGAGGGAGAGAGACACAGAGGGGGAGAGAAACAGAGGGGGAGAGAAACAGAGGGGGAGAGGGAGACACCCGGTTGGATAGACCAGAGAAAGGGAGACACCCGGTTGGATAGACCAGAGAAAGGGAGACACCCGGTTGGATAGAGCAGAGAAAGGGAGACACACCCGATTGGATAGACCAGAGAAAGGGAGACACCCGGTTGGATAGACCAGAGAAAGGGAGACACACCCGATTGGATAGACCAGAGAAAGGGAGACACCCGGTTGGATAGACCAGAGAAAGGGAGACACCCGGTTGGATAGACCAGAGAAAGGGAGACACCCGGTTGGATAGACCAGAGAAAGGGAGACACCCGGTTGGATAGACCAGAGAAAGGGAGACACCCGGTTGGATAGACCAGAGAAAGGGAGACACCCGGTTGGATAGACCAGAGAAAGGGAGACACCCGGTTGGATAGACCAGAGAAAGGGAGACACCCGGTTGGATAGACCAGAGAAAGGGAGAGGCTAAGAATAAGAACAATAACAACAGTCATATACACAACTTAATGAGTAAAACCGTGCTATTAATAGCCCAGTGACCTCAGGCATTGTCAACATATAAATGGGAGTTGTTCAACGTTGTGATTTGGGCCACTGCCTCTGGTCTTTAACGCTGAGGGCTGGAGAGAGAGAGCAGTTCAGTAGTGTACAGTTCAGTATAGTCTACAGTTCAGTATAGTCTACAGTTCAGTATAGTGTACAGTTCAGTATAGTCTACAGTTCAGTAGTGTACAGTTCAGTATAGTGTACAGTTCAGTATAGTCTACAGTTCAGTATAGTGTACAGTTCAGTATAGTCTACAGTTCAGTAGTGTAGAGTTCAGTATAGTGTACAGTTCAGTATAGTCTACAGTTCAGTATAGTGTACAGTTCAGTATAGTCTACAGTTCAGTAGTGTAGAGTTCAGTATAGTGTACAGTTCAGTATAGTCTACAGTTCAGTATAGTCTACAGTTCAGTAGTGTAGAGTTCAGTATAGTGTACAGTTCAGTATAGTCTACAGTTCAGTATAGTGTACAGTTCAGTATAGTGTACAGTTCAGTATAGTCTACAGTTCAGTAGTGTAGAGTTCAGTATAGTGTAGAGTTCAGTATAGTCTACAGTTCAGTATAGTGTACAGTTCAGTATAGTCTACAGTTCAGTAGTGTAGAGTTCAGTATAGTGTACAGTTCAGTATAGTCTACAGTTCAGTATAGTGTACAGTTCAGTATAGTCTACAGTTCAGTAGTGTAGAGTTCAGTATAGTGTACAGTTCAGTATAGTCTACAGTTCAGTATAGTCTACAGTTCAGTATAGTGTACAGTTCAGTATAGCCTACAGTTCAGTATAGTCTACAGTTCAGTATAGTCTACAGTTCAGTATAGTGTACAGTTCAGTATAGTCTACAGTTCAGTAGTGTAGAGTTCAGTATAGTGTACAGTTCAGTATAGTGTACAGTTCAGTATAGTCTACAGTTCAGTAGTGTAGATTTCAGTATAGTGTACAGTTCAGTAGTGTACAGTTCAGTATAGTGTACAGTTCAGTAGTGTACAGTTCAGTAGTGTACAGTTCAGTATAGTATACACTCCAGTAGTGTACAGTTCAGTAGTGTACAGTTCAGTATAGTGTACAGTTCCGTAGTGTACAGTTCAGTAGTGTACAGTTCAGTATAGTGTACAGTTCAGTAGTGTACTGTTCAGTAGAGTATACACTCCAGTAGTGTACAGTTCAGTAGTGTACAGTTCAGTAGTATACAGTTCAGTAGTATACAGTTCAGTAGTGTACAGTTCAGTAGTGTACAGTTCAGTATAGTGTACTGTTCAGTAGTGTACAGTTCAGTAGTGTACAGTTCAGTATAGTATACAGTTCAGTAGTGTACAGTTCAGTATAGTATACACTCCAGTAGTGTACAGTTCAGTATAGTATACAGTTCAGTAGTGTACAGTTCAGTATAGTATACACTCCAGTAGTGTACAGTTCGGTATAGTATACAGTTCAGTAGTGTACAGTTCAGTAGTGTACAGTTCAGTATAGTGTACAGTTCAGTAGTGTACAGTTCAGTAGTGTACAGTTCAGTATAGTATACACTCCAGTAGTGTACAGTTCGGTATAGTATACAGTTCAGTAGTGTACAGTTCAGTAGTGTACAGTTCAGTATAGTGTACAGTTCAGTAGTGTACAGTTCAGTAGTGTACAGTTCAGTATAGTATACACTCCAGTAGTGTACAGTTCAGTATAGTATACAGTTCAGTAGTGTACAGTTCAGTAGTGTACTGTTCAGTATAGTATACAGTTCAGTAGTGTACAGTTCAGTAGTGTGCAGTTCAGTATAGTGTACAGTTCAGTAGTGTACAGTTCAGTAGTGTACAGTTCAGTATAGTATACACTCCAGTAGTGTACAGTTCAGTAGTGTACAGTTCAGTAGTGTACAGTTCAGTATAGTATACACTCCAGTAGTGTACAGTTCAGTATAGTATACAGTTCAGTAGTGTACAGTTCAGTAGTGTACAGTTCAGTATAGTGTACAGTTCAGTATAGTATACACTCCAGTAGTGTACAGTTCAGTAGAGTATACACTCCAGTAGTGTACAGTTCAGTATAGTATACACTCCAGTAGTGTACAGTTCAGTATAGTATACACTCCAGTAGTGTACAGTTCAGTATAGTATACAGTTCAGTAGTGTACAGTTCAGTAGTGTACAGTTCAGTAGTGTACAGTTCAGTATAGTGTACAGTTTAGTAGTGTACAGTTCAGTATAGTATACACTCCAGTAGTGTACAGTTCAGTAGAGTATACACTCCAGTAGTGTACAGTTCAGTATAGTATACAGTTCAGTAGTGTACAGTTCAGTATAGTGTACAGTTCAGTAGTGTACAGTTCAGTAGTGTACAGTTCAGTATAGTATACAGTTCAGTAGTGTACAGTTCAGTATAGTGTACAGTTCAGAATAGTGTACAGTTCAGTATAGTATACACTCCAGTAGTGTACAGTTCAGTAGTGTACAGTTCAGTAGTGTACAGTTCAATATAGTATACAGTTCAGTAGTGTACAGTTCAGTAGTGTACAGTTCAGTATAGTATACAGTTCAGTAGTGTACAGTTCAGTAGTGTACAGTTCAGTATAGTATACAGTTCAGTAGTGTACAGTTCAGTATAGTATACAGTTCAGTAGTGTACAGTTCAGTATAGTATACACTCCAGTAGTGTACAGTTCAGTAGAGTATACACTCCAGTAGTGTACAGTTCAGTAGTGTACAGTTCAGTATAGTGTACAGTTCAGTATAGTATACACTCCAGTAGTGTACAGTTCAGTAGTGTACAGTTCAGTATAGTGTACAGTTCAGTATAGTATACACTCCAGTAGTGTACAGTTCAGTAGTGTACAGTTCAGTAGTGTACAGTTCAGTATAGTATACAGTTCAGTAGTGTACAGTTCAGTAGTGTACAGTTCAGTATAGTGTACAGTTCAGTATAGTATACAGTTCAGTAGTGTACAGTTCAGTATAGTATACAGTTCAGTAGTGTACAGTTCAGTAGTGTACAGTTCAGTATAGTATACAGTTCAGTAGTGTACAGTTCAGTATAGTGTACAGTTCAGTATAGTATACAGTTCAGTATAGTATACAGTTCAGTAATATACAGTTCAGTATAGTGTACAGTTCAGTAGTGTTCAGTTCAGTATAGTATACAGTTCAGTAGTGTACTGTTCAGTAGAGTATACACTCCAGTAGTGTACAGTTCAGTAGTGTACAGTTCAGTAGTATACAGTTCAGTAGTATACAGTTCAGTAGTGTACAGTTCAGTAGTGTACAGTTCAGTATAGTGTACTGTTCAGTAGTGTACAGTTCAGTAGTGTACAGTTCAGTATAGTATACAGTTCAGTAGTGTACAGTTCAGTATAGTATACACTCCAGTAGTGTACAGTTCAGTATAGTATACAGTTCAGTAGTGTACAGTTCAGTATAGTATACACTCCAGTAGTGTACAGTTCGGTATAGTATACAGTTCAGTAGTGTACAGTTCAGTAGTGTACAGTTCAGTATAGTGTACAGTTCAGTAGTGTACAGTTCAGTAGTGTACAGTTCAGTATAGTATACACTCCAGTAGTGTACAGTTCGGTATAGTATACAGTTCAGTAGTGTACAGTTCAGTAGTGTACAGTTCAGTATAGTGTACAGTTCAGTAGTGTACAGTTCAGTAGTGTACAGTTCAGTAGTGTACAGTTCAGTATAGTATACACTCCAGTAGTGTACAGTTCAGTATAGTATACAGTTCAGTAGTGTACAGTTCAGTAGTGTACTGTTCAGTATAGTATACAGTTCAGTAGTGTACAGTTCAGTAGTGTGCAGTTCAGTATAGTGTACAGTTCAGTAGTGTACAGTTCAGTAGTGTACAGTTCAGTATAGTATACACTCCAGTAGTGTACAGTTCAGTATAGTATACAGTTCAGTAGTGTACAGTTCAGTAGTGTACAGTTCAGTATAGTATACACTCCAGTAGTGTACAGTTCAGTATAGTATACAGTTCAGTAGTGTACAGTTCAGTAGTGTACAGTTCAGTATAGTGTACAGTTCAGTATAGTATACACTCCAGTAGTGTACAGTTCAGTAGAGTATACACTCCAGTAGTGTACAGTTCAGTATAGTATACACTCCAGTAGTGTACAGTTCAGTATAGTATACACTCCAGTAGTGTACAGTTCAGTATAGTATACAGTTCAGTAGTGTACAGTTCAGTAGTGTACAGTTCAGTATAGTATACAGTTCAGTAGTGTACAGTTCAGTAGTGTACAGTTCAGTATAGTGTACAGTTCAGTATAGTATACAGTTCAGTAGTGTACAGTTCAGTATAGTATACAGTTCAGTAGTGTACAGTTCAGTAGTGTACAGTTCAGTATAGTATACAGTTCAGTAGTGTACAGTTCAGTATAGTGTACAGTTCAGTATAGTATACAGTTCAGTATAGTATACAGTTCAGTAATATACAGTTCAGTATAGTGTACAGTTCAGTAGTGTTCAGTTCAGTAATGTACAGTTCAGTATAGTATACAGTTCAGTAGTGTACAGTTCAGTATAGTGTACAGTTCAGTATAGTCTACAGTTCAGTATAGTGTACAGTTCAGTATAGTCTACAGTTCAGTAGTGTAGAGTTCAGTATAGTCTACAGTTCAGTATAGTGTACAGTTCAGTATAGTCTACAGTTCAGTAGTGTAGAGTTCAGTATAGTGTACAGTTCAGTATAGTGTACAGTTCAGTATAGTCTACAGTTCAGTATAGTCTACAGTTCAGTAGTGTAGAGTTCAGTATAGTGTACAGTTCAGTATAGTCTACAGTTCAGTATAGTCTACAGTTCAGTATAGTGTACAGTTCAGTATAGTCTACAGTTCAGTAGTGTAGAGTTCAGTATAGTGTACAGTTCAGTATAGTCTACAGTTCAGTATAGTGTACAGTTCAGTATAGTCTACAGTTCAGTAGTGTAGAGTTCAGTATAGTGTACAGTTCAGTATAGTCTACAGTTCAGTATAGTGTACAGTTCAGTATAGTCTACAGTTCAGTAGTGTAGAGTTCAGTATAGTGTACAGTTCAGTATAGTCTACAGTTCAGTATAGTCTACAGTTCAGTATAGTGTACAGTTCAGTATAGCCTACAGTTCAGTATAGTCTACAGTTCAGTATAGTGTACAGTTCAGTATAGTCTACAGTTCAGTAGTGTAGAGTTCAGTATAGTGTACAGTTCAGTATAGTGTACAGTTCAGTATAGTCTACAGTTCAGTAGTGTAGATTTCAGTATAGTGTACAGTTCAGTAGTGTACAGTTCAGTAGTGTACAGTTCAGTATAGTGTACAGTTCAGTAGTGTACAGTTCAGTATAGTGTACAGTTCAGTAGTGTACAGTTCAGTAGTGTACAGTTCAGTAGTGTACAGTTCAGTATAGTATACACTCCAGTAGTGTACAGTTCAGTAGTGTACAGTTCAGTATAGTGTACAGTTCCGTAGTGTACAGTTCAGTAGTGTACAGTTCAGTATAGTGTACAGTTCAGTAGTGTACTGTTCAGTAGAGTATACACTCCAGTAGTGTACAGTTCAGTAGTGTACAGTTCAGTAGTATACAGTTCAGTAGTATACAGTTCAGTAGTGTACAGTTCAGTAGTGTACAGTTCAGTATAGTGTACTGTTCAGTAGTGTACAGTTCAGTAGTGTACAGTTCAGTATAGTATACAGTTCAGTAGTGTACAGTTCAGTATAGTATACACTCCAGTAGTGTACAGTTCAGTATAGTATACAGTTCAGTAGTGTACAGTTCAGTATAGTATACACTCCAGTAGTATACAGTTCGGTATAGTATACAGTTCAGTAGTGTACAGTTCAGTAGTGTACAGTTCAGTATAGTGTACAGTTCAGTAGTGTACAGTTCAGTATAGTATACACTCCAGTAGTGTACAGTTCGGTATAGTATACAGTTCAGTAGTGTACAGTTCAGTAGTGTACAGTTCAGTATAGTATACACTCCAGTAGTGTACAGTTCGGTATAGTATACAGTTCAGTAGTGTACAGTTCAGTAGTGTACAGTTCAGTATAGTGTACAGTTCAGTAGTGTACAGTTCAGTAGTGTACAGTTCAGTAGTGTACAGTTCAGTATAGTATACAGTTCAGTAGTGTACAGTTCAGTAGTGTGCAGTTCAGTATAGTGTACAGTTCAGTAGTGTACAGTTCAGTAGTGTACAGTTCAGTATAGTATACACTCCAGTAGTGTACAGTTCAGTAGTGTACAGTTCAGTAGTGTACAGTTCAGTAGTGTACAGTTCAGTATAGCATACACTCCAGTAGTGTACAGTTCAGTATAGTATACAGTTCAGTAGTGTACAGTTCAGTAGTGTACAGTTCAGTATAGTGTACAGTTCAGTATAGTATACACTCCAGTAGTGTACAGTTCAGTAGAGTATACACTCCAGTAGTGTACAGTTCAGTATAGTATACACTCCAGTAGTGTACAGTTCAGTATAGTATACACTCCAGTAGTGTACAGTTCAGTATAGTATACAGTTCAGTAGTGTACAGTTCAGTAGTGTACAGTTCAGTAGTGTACAGTTCAGTATAGTGTACAGTTCAGTAGTGTACAGTTCAGTATAGTATACACTCCAGTAGTGTACAGTTCAGTAGTGTACAGTTCAGTATAGTATACAGTTCAGTAGTGTACAGTTCAGTATAGTGTACAGTTCAGTAGTGTACAGTTCAGTAGTGTACAGTTCAGTATAGTATACAGTTCAGTAGTGTACAGTTCAGTATAGTGTACAGTTCAGAATAGTGTACAGTTCAGTATAGTATACACTTCAGTAGTGTACAGTTCAGTAGTGTACAGTTCAGTAGTGTATACAGTTCAGTAGTGTACAGTTCAGTAGTGTACAGTTCAGTATAGTATACAGTTCAGTAGTGTACAGTTCAGTAGTGTACAGTTCAGTATAGTATACAGTTCAGTAGTGTACAGTTCAGTATAGTATACAGTTCAGTAGTGTACAGTTCAGTATAGTATACACTCCAGTAGTGTACAGTTCAGTAGAGTATACACTCCAGTAGTGTACAGTTCAGTAGTGTACAGTTCAGTATAGTGTACAGTTCAGTATAGTATACACTCCAGTAGTGTACAGTTCAGTAGTGTACAGTTCAGTATAGTGTACAGTTCAGTATAGTATACACTCCAGTAGTGTACAGTTCAGTAGTGTACAGTTCAGTAGTGTACAGTTCAGTATAGTATACAGTTCAGTAGTGTACAGTTCAGTAGTGTACAGTTCAGTATAGTGTACAGTTCAGTATAGTATACAGTTCAGTAGTGTACAGTTCAGTATAGTATACAGTTCAGTAGTGTACAGTTCAGTAGTGTACAGTGCAGTATAGTATACAGTTCAGTAGTGTACAGTTCAGTAGTGTACAGTTCAGTATAGTGTACAGTTCAGTATAGTATACAGTTCAGTATAGTATACAGTTCAGTAATATACAGTTCAGTATAGTGTACAGTTCAGTAGTGTTCAGTTCAGTAATGTACAGTTCAGTATAGTATACAGTTCAGTAGTGTACAGTTCAGTAGTGTACAGTTCAGTATAGTGTACAGTTCAGTATAGTATACAGTTCAGTAATATACAGTTCAGTATAGTGTACAGTTCAGCATAGTATACAGTTCAGTAATGTACAGTTCAGTATAGTGTACAGTTCAGTAGTGTTCAGTTCAGTAATGTACAGTTCAGTATAGTATACAGTTCAGTAGTGTACAGTTCAGTAGTGTACAGTTCAGTATAGTGTACAGTTCAGTATAGTATACAGTTCAGTATAGTATACAGTTCAGTAATATACAGTTCAGTATAGTGTACAGTTCAGTAGTGTTCAGTTCAGTAATGTACAGTTCAGTATAGTATACAGTTCAGTAGTGTACAGTTCAGTATAGTGTACAGTTCAGTATAGTATACAGTTCAGTAATGTACAGTTCAGTATAGTGTACAGTTCAGTATAGTATACAGTTCAGTAATGTACAGTTCAGTATAGTGTACAGTTCAGTAGTGTTCAGTTCAGTAATGTACAGTTCAGTATAGTATACAGTTCAGTAGTGTACAGTTCAGTAGTGTTCAGTTCAGTATAGTGTACAGTTCAGTAGTGTTCAGTTCAGTATAGTGTGTGATCTAGCATTGCTTCTGGTGTATTGTCACTTAGTAAATATGGCTCATAATGACAACCCTTAGATCTAAGCTTTACAAGGGATGTGTGATTCTTCCCCCCTTTTCAAGATGTGTTCGTGGCTCCACGAGGCCCTGACATTCAAACTCTTCTTCACATGAGACCATTACAGTATATCTGATGTTCTCGCACAGTGAAAAGCAGGAAGCCACTGAAGATGTTATGTGTCATCATAGAGCCTGAAGCTCGCAGGGAGACGCATGTACACCACGTCTCCCTCCTCCAGCTCCAGAATGACTCCGTTAGATAAATAGACCCAGTATCCATGGCTATTGTAATGATAGTTAGACATGGTCGCCTGCCCATTCTTAAACATGGATATACCCATGTAACCAAGCCCATGTTGAGCAGCGATGAATCTGATGTAGTAGACGCCTCTCACTGGTGCTGTGAAGGCACCTGCAGCAGAGGACAAGAAGAGAGGGGTCAACTCTTTACTTTTCTCCACTTCAATTTTGGCACACGGAACACCGCCTCTGGACAGAAACGGACATAAAAATGATTCACTGACTATTTTAGATGGGAATGTTTTGGTGACGTCATGTTGTCTGTCTCCCTGCATGGGCCAATAAGAATGTGTGCATTGTGTGTGTGTGTGTACATACCTGACTGTGTCCCCCTTCCTCAGCAGTACGTGTACCAAAGACAGGTCCCTCAATGGAGATGTGGAAACTATGACCAAGGACTTCCAGATAAGGTTCACCTCGCCACAGGTCTGCTCATGTTGTAGAAGACCGTGAGAAGTATGCAACTGTTGTTATGTAAAATATCTCCGATACCGCACCAGAATTCTCACCTACATACAGCTTAATAAAAGTATTTACAATTGACTAACTGTACAAATGCTTTTTTTTTTTCAAGCATACTATAAAATGTAATATCCCCAAACAGCGTACTAAGTAAAGCTGTGTGTGTGTGTGTGTGTGTGCGTAGATCTGGAGTTCATATTTCCTCAGCCACACAGGATGCGGCTCGTCCATAAAACCTCTCACCAGGAGACCTCTCCCTGACAGAGAGGTGAAGCATTCCATAGTCACAGGAAACAGTTATTATGACCGGGAGCGCCACAGGAAACAGTTATTATGACCGGGAACGCCACAGGAAACCCAGGAATACCGAAAGCCATGGACGGATTGAAGACTCAGACTTCTCAATTGGCTCTGATACAGGCCCTCAGCTGAGAGAGGGCGGGTGTGCGCACACACACTCACACACACATCATAGTCTGAACAGGGCTCACACCGGAAACACAGCAGCCATAGATTCAGAGCTCTGATAAACATCACACTGCACCAGAGCCTCATTATCAGTTTAATATGATTCTAAATCATTCCAGATGATCTAATATGGTCAGAGTTAATAATAAAACATAATGTCACTGAAACAACTCTGACAGGTTCAGAGACATGGAAGTCAAACCTCAATAGTTAATGTGTGTGTGTTCTGTGTCCCAGTATCCCAGAGTAACCACGTAGACCTCAGCACCAGCAGATCGAGGCGGAGCTGTCGTGTGTGTGTGTGTGTGTGTGTGTGTGTGTGTGTGTGTGTGTGTGTGTGTGTGTGTGTGTGTGTGTGTGTGTGTGTGTGTGTGTGTGTGTGTGTGTGTGTGTGTGTGTGTGTGTGTGTGTGTGTGTGTGTGTGTGTGTGTGTAGCGGCCCTCTCAGGCAGGGTCAATTGAAAACATCTGGAGACGGAAACATTTACACGGTTTAGCCTGGTGGGACTATATTCAAGGCTGTAAGTGTGTGTGTACGTTTAATACTATGGAATAAGCGCGACATGTTGCCGTATGGAAAATGACCTCACCCTATAGAGGTGAAGGGTCACACACACACACACATGTATTCCATATGCAACAAAATGTCATCTCTCTTGATCACACAAACTGTTTTCAGACGACACAATACATAATGTAAACACAGCTGTCAGAGTTACTCCATTTCTAAGTCTCCAAATAGACATATACCAACCATATAGATCTATACCAGCATATACAGTAACCTACATGCATATACATCTAGATAACCTCCACATAGATCACCACCATATACAGTAACCTACATGCATATACATCTAGATAACCTCCACATAGATCGCCACCATATACAGTAACCTACATGCATATACATCTAGATAACCTCCACATAGATCACCACCATATACAGTAACCTACATGCATATACATCTAGATAACCTCCACATAGATCACCACCATATACAGTAACCTACATGCATATACATCTAGATAACCTCCACATAGATCACCACCATATACAGTAACCTACATGCATATACATCTAGATAACCTCCACATAGATCACCACCATATACAGTAACCTACATGCATATACATCTAGATAACCTCCACATAGATCACCACCATATACAGTAACCTACATGCATATACATCTAGATAACCTCCACATAGATCACCACCATATACATACATTTAGGCCTGGATACATAACTCACTTAAAGAGTACATGGATACTCCAATAGATACAGTTGAAGTCGGAAGTTTACATACACATTTAGTTTACATACACAGCCAAATACTTTTAAACTCAGTTTTTCACCATTCCTGACATTTAATCCTAGTAAAAAATCCCTGTCTTAGGTCAGTTAGGATCACCACTTTATTTTAAGAATGTGAAATGTCAGAATAATAGTAGCTGATTTGTTTCAGCTTTTAAAAATGATTTCCAGTGGGTCAGAAGTTTACATTAATATTTGGAAGCATTGCCTTTAAATTGTTTAACTTGGGTCAAACATTTCAGGTAGGCTTCTACAAGCTTCCCACAATAAGTTGGGTGAATTTTGGCCCATTCTCCCTGACAGAGATGGTGTAACTGAGTCAGGTTTGTAGGCCTCCTTGTTCGCACATGCTTTTTCAGTTCTGCCCACAAATTTTATAGGATTGAGGTCAGGGCTTTGTGATGGCCACTCCAACACCTTGACTTTGTTGTCCTTAAGCCATTTTGCTATAACCTTGGACGTATGCTTGGGGTCATTGTCCATTTGGAAGACCCATTTGCGACCAAGCTTTAACATCCTGACTGATGTCTTGAGATGTTGCTTCAATATAGCCACATAAGTGCACCAGTTTCCTGGTTGCTTGTCAAGGGCTGTCTGTTGCCTGGTTGGTTTGTATGGGTTGGTTGGTGGTTGATGACTCATTGGTTGCTAAGGGTTCGATGAGTTCCTGGTTGGTTTTCAAGGGTTGGTTTGTTGCCTGGTTGGTTGATGAGGATACATTGGTTGTTGGGGACTCATTGGTTGCCTGGTTGGTTTGTAGGGGTTGGCTGGTTGCCTGGTTGGTTTTCAAGGGCTGGCTGGTTGCCCGGTTGTTTGTCGAGTTCTCGTTGTTTGTCGACGACTTATTGGTTGCTAAGGGCTGGCTGTTTGTCCGGTAGGTTGCTAGAGATTGGTTGGTTACCTGATTGGAAGTCGAGGGCTGGTTAGTTACCTGGTTGGTGGTCGAGGACTCATTAGTTGTTGAGAACACATTGGTTGTTGGGGACTCATTGGTTGCCTGGATGGTTTGTAGGGATTGGCTGGTAGCCTGGTTGGTTCCTAGAGGTTGTCTGGTTGCCGGGTTGGTTTGTATGGGTTGGTTGGTGGTTGATGACTCATTGGTTGCTAAGGGTTCGATGAGTTCCTGGTTGGTTTTTAAGGGTTGGTTTGTTGCCTGGTTGGTTGATGAGGATACATTGGTTGTTGGGGACTCATTGGTTGCCTGGTTGGTTTGTAGGGGTTGGCTGGTTGCCTGGTTGGTTTTCAAGGGCTGGCTGGTTGCCCGGTTGTTTGTCGAGTTCTCGTTCTTTGTCGATGACTCATTGGTTGCTAGAGATTGGTTGGTTACCTGATTGGATGTCGAGGGCTGGTTAGTTACCTGGTTGGTGGTCGAGGACTCATTAGTTGTTGAGAACACATTGGTTGTTGGGGACTCATTGGTTGCCTGGATGGTTTGTAGGGATTGGCTGGTTGCCTGGTTGGTTCCTAGAGGTTGTCTGGTTGCCGGGTTGGTTTGTAGGGGTTGTCTGGTTGGCTGGTTGGTTTGTAGAGGTAGGCTGGTTGCCTGGTTGGTTCCTAGAGGTTGGCTGGTTGCCTGGTTTGTTTGTCGGGGTTGGCTGGTTGCCTTGTTGGTTCCTAGAGGTTGGTTTGTTGCCTGGTTGGTTTGTAGGGGTTGTCTGGTTTCCTGGTTGGTTTGTAGAGGTTGGCTTGTTGCCTGGTTGGTTCCTAGAGGTTGGCTGGTTGCCTGGTTGGTTTGCCGGGGTTGGCTGATTGCCTGGTTGGTTTGCAGAGGTTGGCTGGTTGCCTGGTTGGTTTGTAGGGGTTCGCTGGTTGCCTGGTTGGTTTGTAGGGGTTGGCTGGTTGCCTGGTTGGTTTGTAGGGGTTGGTGGATTGCCTGGTTGGTTTGTAGGGGTTGGCTGGTTGCCTGGTTGGTTTGTAGGGGTTGGCTGGTTGCCTGGTTGGTTTGTAGGGGTTGGCTGGTTGCCTGGTTGGTTTGTAGGGCTTGGCTGTTTGTCTGGATGATTGACAAAGCCTAGCAGACCAAAATGGAAATAAGTCTTTGACCTTGATATGTGATTCTTGTCTAATAAACTAATCTAAACTAGTTGGTTACCTGGTTGGTTGTAGAGGATCCAGTGGTTGCTAAGAGTTGTCTGCTTGTCTGGTTGTTTGTCAAGGACTTATTGGTTGTCGAGGACTTGTTGGTTTTTGAGGACTCATTGGCTGTCTGGTTGGTTGCTACGGGTTGGCTGTTTGCCTGGTTGGTTGATAGGGGTTGGCTAGTTGCCTGGATGGTTGTCAAAGACTCACATGTTGCTAAGGGCTGGGTGGTTGTTAAGGGTTGGCTAGTTGCCTGGTTGGTTGTTGCAGAGTCACTGGTTGCTAGGGGCTGAATGGTTGCTAAGGGCAGGTTACCTGTTGAGGGTTGGTTAGTTTCTAAGTGCCCGTTGTTATTGTAGCAGATCAGAGGGGGAGCGCTACAATGAGAGAAAACAAAAAGTTGTTAACACACACACACACACACACACACACACACACACACACACACACACACACACACACACACACACACACACACACACACACACACACACACACACACACACACACACACACACACACACACACACACACACACACACACACACACACACACACACCAGGCCAGTTGGGTGTGTAGGTCCTGTGTGAGCTGGCAACACTGAGCGTAGTAGCTACCCTGAGCTTCTACAAAGTCAGACAGGCTTCTCAAATGGGCAGCCTGCAACAGACAGGGTAGAACGAGAGAGTGAGCAGGTGTCTGTGTTAATACCAGTCTATGTGAATGTGTGTGTGCGTGCGTGTTGGTACATACATGTGTAGTGTTGATTCCCTCCAGCAGTAGTCTGGTGATCTCTGACTGTCGGTCAAACACACACTGAGAGATCCTCAGCTCCATCTCTGCCTGAGAGACTTCCTGGGCCCACATCTGACAGCAATGGATAGAGATACATAGGATCAATCAATGAGAAGACATAAAGGAACAGGACTAACCAATGAGAAAACAGACAGGAACAGGACAAACCAATGAGAAGACATAAAGGAACAGGACTAACCAATGAGAAAACAGACAGGAACAGGACAAACCAATGAGAAGACATAAAGGAACAGGACTAACCCAATGAGAAAACTGACAGGAACAGAACTAACCAATGAGAAAACAGATAGGAACAGGACAAACCAATGAGAAGACATAAAGGAACAGGACTAACCAATGAGAAAACTGACAGGAACAGGACTAACCAATGAGAAAACAGACAGGAACAGGACAAACCAATGAGAAAACTGCTGGTCCATTTTCATCATATCGTCCAGTCTTACTGTGCTACCTGATGTTAAAACAAGCGTGTGGGAGTGTGCATGTGTATATGTGAGGACTGACCTTCAGCCATCTGACTCGTAGGAAGCTGAACATGTAGGAGACATGAGCTACATACTCCTCTCCTAATGGGTTAGCATTTAGACCCTGAGAGAGAGAAAGGGAGAGAGAGAGAGAGAGAGAGAGAGAGAGAGAGAGAGAGAGAGAGAGAGAGAGAGAGAGAGAGAGAGAGAGAGAGAGAGAGAGAGAGAGGAGAGGGACAGAGAGAGAGAGAGAGAGACAGAGAGAGAGAGACAGAGGGGGAGAGAGAGAGAGACAGATCGAGAGAGGGAGAGGGGGAGAGGGAATGAGAAAAAGAGCGAGAGAGAGAGAGAATGAGAAAGAAAGAGAGAGAGAATGAGAAAGAAAGAAAAAGACACAGAGAGCGAGAGAGAGAGAATGAGAGAGGAGAGAGATATGAGACTTGACTTTTGATGCTATGCATTGTTGACATTCTTGGAAACCTAAGGCACACCTCTCCTGATCCAAATACGCATAAATCTTTCAAGCCACCATTGACCCTTCGCCAATGAGGAGGTCAGCAGTATGGGGTCAGCAGTGAGAGTTCAGCAGTGTGTGGTCAGCAGTATGGGGTCAGCAGTGAGAGGTCAGCAGTGTGTGGTCAGCAGTATGGGGTCAGCAGTGAGAGGTCAGCAGTGTGTGGTCAGCAGTACGAGGTCAGCAGTACGAGGTCAGCAGTACGAGGTCAGCAGTAGGAGATCAGCAGTAGGATGTCAGCAGTGAGAGGTCAGCAGTAGGAGATCAGCAGTAGGAGGTCAGCAGTACAAGGTCAGCAGTAGGAGGTCAGTAGTATGAGGTCAGCAGTGAGAGGTCAGCAGTAGGAGATCAGCAGTAGGAGGTCAGCAGTACAAGGTCAGCAGTGTGTGGTCAGCAGTATGGAGTCAGCAGTAGGAGGTTAGCAGTAGGAGGTCAGCAGTACGAGGTCAGCAGTGAGAGGTCAGCAGTATGGAGTCAGCAGTAGGAGATCAGCAGTAGGAGGTCAGCAGTACAAGGTCAGCAGTGTGTGGTCAGCAGTACGAGGTCAGCAGTACGAGGTCAGCAGTAGGAGGTCAGCAGTACGAGGTCAGCAGTGAGAGGTCAGCAGTAGGAGATCAGCAGTAGGAGGTCAGCAGTACAAGGTCAGCAGTGTGTGGTCAGTAGTATGGAGTCATCAGTACGAGGTCAGCAGTATGAGATCAGCAGTATGAGATCAGCAGTAGGAGGTCAGCAGTACGAGGTCAGCAGTACGAGGTGGGCAGTATGAGGTCAGCAGTACAAGGTCAGCAGTAGGAGATCAGCAGTGCGAGGTCAGCAGTAGGAGGTCAGCAGTATGAGGTGGGCAGTATGAGTTCAGCAGTATGAGGTCAGCAGTATGTGTGTTCTCACCCGGGCCTCGCTGTCTGCTTCCTGTGCCTTTCTCAGTCTGGCCTTCGCAATGTCCAGATCTAACCGCTTATTAACCAGCTGCCTGCGCTCATTCTACGCACACACACAACCACACACACGCAGTTGTCAGAGTATTTGTTTTATAATAGTGTGTGTGTGTTGTGGTGTGTGTGTGTGTGTGTGTGTGTGTGTGTGTGTGTGTGTGTGTGTGTGTGTGTGTGTGTGTGTGTGTGTGTGTGTGTGTGTGTGTGTGTGTGTGTGTGTGTGTGTGTACCTGTATGACTGTGTATTCCTGGTCAGTAAACCTCCGTAGAGGAGACAGGAAGTTGATGTCTGTACTCTGGATCAGCTTCTTGTTCGCCAACCCGATCTGCCTCTCCAACTCCCCACACTTAATCAGAGTACTACCTACACACACACACACATATACACATGTCCAGTCTCTAACCATAGTGTGTGTGTGTGTACCGTAGGGTGTGTGTGTATCGTAGGGTGTGTATGTATCGTAGGATGTACATATGTGTGTACCGTAGGGGGTGTGTGTGTGTGTACCGTAGGGTGTGTGTGTGTGTGTGTGTACCGTAGGGTGTGTGTCTCCCCAGTTCCAGAGCAGCGTCCATCATGTTTTCACTCAGCAGCTCGTGGGGGGTTGGCCTCTCAGGGGCGCTCCAATCCAGACCCTTATACAACAAGTCCTCTAAACGAGCTCCTAAAAGATTAGGGTTCAGAGATCAGGGGTTAGAGGTTAAAATCCGTTAGCTTACACACACACACACACACACACACACACACACACACACACACACACACACACACACACACACACACACACACACACACACACACACACACACACACACACACACACACACACACACACACACACACTCACACAAACTAACCAGGGTTAGGCTGCAATAAAGTCTCAGTCTGTGAGATGATTTTGTCAGTCCAGGTCTTAGTGGACTCTGCTCTGTCCAGGAGACTCTCCAACCGGCTGTCCAACTCTGTCTTCTCAGCCTGTCCCAGAGCTTCCTCCGTATACTGAGGAGATACAACACGTCATCTATGTGTGAGAGTGTGTGTGTTGTAGATGCAGTTTCAAAGGATCACATGAAAGGCTATTTCTTTGAGGAAATGGCTGCTCCTGAGACCGTCGCTGTCCACTGTCACGTGGTGCTGAACATGACGTTGTCCATATGAATGGTGCTGAATCTCCGATTGCCGACCAGCGGCTTTGTTCACTTGAGCACAATTTATTTGTTATTATTACATCTTGTGACAACTAGCTATATATGTTAGGCAAATACACTGCTGTCATCCCCGCTACTATCTAACTGAATCAGATTGACATAGAAATCGACCCTTGGAGATCAATGAAGTTAAATTCAACATCTCCCTCACCTGAACAGCTCGGTTGATAAACGCGCCCGCATCCACAGCGAGCCTCGTGATATCCATCTGGTCAAGGTCGGCCGATCTCCTACGGCGCAACGAGCTTGGCTAGTTGTCTAGCAGCCGTGGACAGCTCTCAAAATACATCTCTTCTAACCGGATTACTGGCATGTGAAAAACTGAGACCGTAAACAACGACCATTCTCGAAAGACAGAGTATGACTAGCGGTGTTGTATCCTGTCACAACATTTTCCACACAGAGGAGCTAAGAATATCCATCATATCAGCTAGCGTTGTTTGAATGAATGACAGCGGAATCTGTTTACCTCTCCAGCAGCTCGTTTCTCTATTCGCGGCTTTGGGGGATGTTTTGGTGACGTCACTGGGCTGCTGCAAAGAACATTTGTCGCGCTATGACGCGAAGAAGATCAGGTGTCTCGCAAAATGTCAATCTCCCTCTGTCATGTGTGAGTGAATGGTTCATGTACAGTGCCTTGCAAAAGTATTCACCCCCTTGGCGTTGTTCTTATTTTGTTGCATTACAACTTGTAATTTAAATGGATTTGAATTTCGATGTCATGTAAATTGACATAAACAAAATAGTCCAAATTGGTGAAGCGGAATGAAAAAAATGTACTTGTTAAAAAAACAAAAAACGGAAAAGTAGTGCGTGCAGATGTATTCACCCCCTTTACTATGAAGCCCTTAAATAATATCTGGTGCAACCAATTACCTTCAGAAGTGACACAAATAAAGTCCACTTGTGTGCAATCTAAGTGTCACATGATCTCAGTATATATACATCTGTTCTGAAAGGCCCCAGAGTCTGCAACACCACTAAGCAAGCAGGGACAAAGTTGTGGAGAAGTACAGATCAGGGTTGGGTTATAAAAAAATATCTGAAACTTTGAATATTCCACAGAGCACCATTAAATCCATGTACAAACCTACCAAAAGAGGGCTGCCCACCAAATGCTGTGGGGATGTTTTTCCATTGTCGGGGAAACTGGTCAGAATTGAAGGAATGATGTATCTGTTCTAAATACAGATAAACTCTTTCAGAGATTTGAGACGGAGGTTTTCCTTCCAGCAGGACAATGACCCTACGCATACTGCTAAAGCAACACTCGAGTGGTTTAAGGGGAAACATTTAAATGTCTTGGAATGGCCTAGTCAAAGCCCAGACCTCAATCCAATTGACAATCTATGGTATGATTTATAGAATGCTGTACACTTTCGGAACCCATCCAACTTCATGGAGCTGGAGCAGTTTTGCCTTGAATGGGCCAAAATCCCAGTGGCTTGATGTGTCAAGCTTATAGAGACATACCCCAAGAGACTTGCAGCTGTAATGAGATTACACACACATTTCAGAAAATACATATTTTTTTATTACGGTAAAATTTGCAACTGCCCCATGAAAAACATAACAATTACTCCAGATTTACAAAACATGAAAAAGGAAGAGAATTTCATTGATAACAGAACAAGTCAAATATTGAACATTGTAAACAGTGTCTCAGAGAAGCCGTGTGTATCACAGGTAAGGTCCCCAGCCCAGGTACATCTGACACCAGTAGTTTGTCGTCGGTAGCCTCCTGTATCAGGTAGTGGACGTGTCCCTCTATAGACAGAGGCAGACCCAACACCTTGTTACGACTCTTTATCACGCCCTGCAAACGCTGATCAATCTCACACACATGGGTCTTGGCCTGGGACGGGAGAAAGGATGTGTTAGTTAATCCTTCCACATGTATTTAGAGAAACTGTGTTTTCTATGAACATTTCTTTAGAGAGAGAGAGGGATAGAGAGTGTGTGTGTACCTTCTCGTTGACTATCTCTCCATTCTCACTGGCCTGTGTCTTGGATCGTCCTTTGGGTTTACTCCACTCTACCAGAGGGTCATGGGAGAAATGTCTTCAGTACACTGAAACACACACACACACACACAAACACACACACCACCATTGGTCCTTTGAAGTCCCACTCACCTGGTGGGCTAGTTTGGCACATGTTGATCTGAGTAGCCTCTGGCAAGAGGGACAGCTTCATTTAAATCCCTGTGTTTATATGTGTGTGTACCTCATGAGTGGTTCTCTGGTCTCTCATCAGGCGTAGCGCGACTTCACAGGCGGTTCTGAACAGCCCCTCTGTCCCCATAGGGCCCATAGCATGGACCATGTTCTGGGTCAGTCTGAACGGAACCACTTCCGGAACATCAAACGTCTCACCCTGAGAGAGTGAGGGGGGTTAGGGAGAGAGAAAGAGAAGGGGTGGGATCGAGAGGCATGTATTCAATTTGGCCTCATGAACTTGTTGAGGTGCAAGCAAGTCCAAGCAACACACACCTTGTTGAAGAGGCAGTTGAAGTCGACGTGAATGAGTCAAACAGGATGTTCTCTCCATGGCGGTCTCCAAGACCCAGGATGTAGCCCACCACGGACATCACCGCTGTGGAGCGACAGTAGGCTGACCTGATGCTGTACCCTCCCACACACACAGTTAATCACCAGTATAGTGTATGTTGTAAACGTGTGTGTGTACTTGGTCGTACCATGTGGTGGGGTCAGGGAAGGTTCGGAGGAACCATTCATAGAAGACAGGGGGGTGTCTGGCACACAGGATGTCCTTATGTACTTACAGCTTCTCCTCAAATGATGCAGTCTTAGGAAGAATGAACTTCCTCAACTCTTTACCTGACATCAGGATACCTACACACACACACACACACACACACACACACACACACACACACACACACACACACACACACACACACACACACACACACACACACACACACACACACACACACACACACACACACACACACACACACACGTGAGTTTTATTGAGTATGTGGCGTGTGTTGTCAGTGGTCGTTCCACTCTCCCAGTAGAGTGTTGTCAGTGTGTGTGTACCTCTCTCCTAGTAGAGTGTGGTCAGCGTGTGTGTGTACCTCTCCTAGTAGAGTGTGGTCAGTGTTTGTGTGTACCTCTCTCCTAGTAGAGTGTGGTCAGTGTTTGTGTGTACCTCTCTCCTAGTAGAGTGTGGTCAGTGTGTGTGTGTACCTCTCTCCTAGTAGAGTGTGGTCAGTGTGTGTGTGTACCTCTCCTAGTAGAGTGTGGTCAGTGTTTGTGTGTACCTCTCTCCCAGTAGAGTGTGGTCAGTGTTTGTGTGTACCTCTCTCCCAGTAGTGTGGTCAGTGTTTGTGTGTACCTCTCTCCCAGTAGAGTGTGGTCAGTGTGTGTGTACCTCTCTCCTAGTAGAGTGTGGTCAGTGTGTGTGTACCTCTCTCCTAGTAGAGTGTGGTCAGTGTGTGTGTGTGTACCTCTCCTAGTAGAGTGTGGTCAGTGTGTACCTCTCTCCTAGTAGAGTGTGGTCAGTGTTTGTGTGTACCTCTCTCCTAGTAGAGTGTGGTCAATGTGTGTGTGTGTACCTCTCCTAGTAGAGTGTGGTCAGTGTGTACCTCTCTCCTAGTAGAGTGTGGTCAGTGTGTGTGTGTACCTCTCTCCTAGTAGAGTGTGGTCAGTGTGTGTGTGTGTACCTCTCTCCTAGTAGAGTGTAGTCAGTGTGTGTGTGTACCTCTCTCCTAGTAGAGTGTGGTCAGTGTGTACCTCTCTCCTAGTAGAGTGTGGTCAGTGTGTACCTCTCTCCTAGTAGAGTGTGGTCAGTGTTTGTGTGTACCTCTCTCCTAGTAGAGTGTGGTCAGTGTTTGTGTGTACCTCTCTCCTAGTAGAGTGTGGTCAGTGTTTGTGTGTACCTCTCTCCTAGTAGAGTGTGGTCAGTGTGTACCTCTCTCCTAGTAGAGTGTGGTCAGTGTGTACCTCTCTCCTAGTAGAGTGTGGTCAGTGTGTACCTCTCTCCTAGTAGAGTCTGGTCAGTGTGTGTGTGTACCTCTCTCCTAGCAGAGTGTGGTCAGTGTTTGTGTGTACCTCTCTCCTAGTAGAGTGTGGTCAGTGTGTGTGTGTACCTCTCTCCTAGTAGAGTGTGGTCAGTGTGTGTGTGTACCTCTCTCCTAGTAGAGTGTGGTCAGTGTGTGTGTGTACCTCTCTCCTAGTAGAGTGTGGTCAGTGTGTACCTATCTCCTAGTAGGGTGGTCAGTGTGTGTGTGTACCTCTCTCCTAGTAGAGTGTGGTCAGTGTGTGTACCTCTTATTAGAGTGTGGTCAGTGTGTGTGTGTACCTCTCTCCTAGTAGAGTGTGGTCAGTGTGTACCTCTCTCCTAGTAGAGTGTGGTCAGTGTGTACCTCTCTCCTAGTAGAGTGTGGTCAGTGTGTGTGTGTACCTCTCTCCTAGCAGAGTGTGGTCAGTGTTTGTGTGTACCTCTCTCCTAGTAGAGTGTGGTCAGTGTGTGTGTGTACCTCTCTCCTAGTAGAGTGTGGTCAGTGTTTGTGTGTACCTCTCTCCCAGTAGAGTGTGGTCAGTGTGTGTGTACCTCTCTCCTAGTAGAGTGTGGTCAGTGTGTGTGTACCTCTCTCCTAGTAGAGTGTGGTCAGTGTGTGTGTACCTCTCTCCTAGTAGAGTGTGGTCAGTGTGTGTGTACCTCTCTCCCAGTAGAGTGTGGTCAGTGTGTGTGTACCTCTCTCCTAGTAGAGTGTGGTCAGTGTGTGTGTGTACCTCTCTCCTAGTAGAGTGTGGTCAGTGTGTGTGTGTACCTCTCCTAGTAGAGTGTGGTCAGTGTGTGTACCTCTCTCCTAGTAGAGTGTGGTCAGTGTTTGTGTGTACCTCTCTCCTAGTAGAGTGTGGTCAGTGTGTACCTCTCTCCTAGTAGAGTGTGGTCAGTGTGTACCTCTCTCCTAGTAGAGTGTGGTCAGTGTTTGTGTGTACCTCTCTCCTAGTAGAGTGTGGTCAGTGTGTGTGTGTACCTCTCTCCTAGTAGAGTGTGGTCAGTGTTTGTGTGTACCTCTCTCCCAGTAGAGTGTGGTCAGTGTGTGTGTACCTCTCTCCTAGTAGAGTGTGGTCAGTGTGTGTGTACCTCTCTCCTAGTAGAGTGTGGTCAGTGTGTGTGTACCTCTCTCCTAGTAGAGTGTGGTCAGTGTGTGTGTACCTCTCTCCCAGTAGAGTGTGGTCAGTGTGTGTGTACCTCTCTCCTAGTAGAGTGTGGTCAGTGTTTGTGTGTACCTCTCTCCTAGTAGAGTGTGGTCAGTGTGTACCTCTCTCCTAGTAGAGTGTGGTCAGTGTGTGTGTGTACCTCTCTCCTAGCAGAGTGTGGTCAGTGTTTGTGTGTACCTCTCTCCTAGTAGAGTGTGGTCAGTGTGTGTGTGTACCTCTCTCCTAGTAGAGTGTGGTCAGTGTTTGTGTGTACCTCTCTCCCAGTAGAGTGTGGTCAGTGTGTGTGTACCTCTCTCCTAGTAGAGTGTGGTCAGTGTGTGTGTACCTCTCTCCTAGTAGAGTGTGGTCAGTGTGTGTGTACCTCTCTCCTAGTAGAGTGTGGTCAGTGTGTGTGTACCTCTCTCCCAGTAGAGTGTGGTCAGTGTGTGTGTACCTCTCTCCTAGTAGAGTGTGGTCAGTGTGTGTGTGTACCTCTCTCCTAGTAGAGTGTGGTCAGTGTGTGTGTGTACCTCTCCTAGTAGAGTGTGGTCAGTGTGTGTGTGTACCTCTCTCCTAGTAGAGTGTGGTCAGTGTGTGTACCTCTCTCCTAGTAGAGTGTGGTCAGTGTTTGTGTGTACCTCTCTCCTAGTAGAGTGTGGTCAGTGTGTACCTCTCTCCTAGTAGAGTGTGGTCAGTGTGTACCTCTCTCCTAGTAGAGTGTGGTCAGTGTTTGTGTGTACCTCTCTCCTAGTAGTGTGGTCAGTGTTTGTGTGTACCTCTCTCCTAGTAGAGTGTGGTCAGTGTTTGTGTGTACCTCTCTCCTAGTAGTGTGGTCAGTGTTTGTGTGTACCTCTCTCCTAGTAGAGTGTGGTCAGTGTTTGTGTGTACCTCTCTCCTAGTAGAGTGTGGTCAGTGTGTGTGTACCTCTCTCCTAGTAGAGTGTGGTCAGTGTGTACCTCTCTCCTAGTAGAGTGTGGTCAGTGTTTGTGTGTACCTCTCTCCTAGTAGAGTGTGGTCAGTGTTTGTGTGTACCTCTCTCCTAGTAGAGTGTGGTCAGTGTGTGTGTGTACCTCTCTCCTAGTAGAGTGTGGTCAGTGTGTGTGTGTACCTCTCTCCTAGTAGAGTGTGGTCAGTGTGTACCTCTCTCCTAGTAGAGTGTGGTCAGTGTGTGTGTGTACCTCTCTCCTAGTAGAGTGTGGTCAGTGTGTGTACCTCTCTCCTAGTAGAGTGTGGTCAGTGTGTGTACCTCTCTCCTAGTAGAGTGTGGTCAGTGTGTGTACCTCTCTCCTAGTAGAGTGTGGTCAGTGTGTGTGTGTACCTCTCTCCTAGTAGAGTGTGGTCAGTCGGTACCTCTCTCCTAGTAGAGTGTGGTCAGTGTGTGTGTGTACCTCTCTCCTAGCAGAGTGTGGTCAGTGTTTGTGTGTACCTCTCTCCTAGTAGAGTGTGGTCAGTGTGTGTGTGTACCTCTCTCCTAGTAGAGTGTGGTCAGTGTGTGTGTGTACCTCTCTCCTAGTAGAGTGTGGTCAGTGTGTGTGTGTACCTCTCTCCTAGTAGAGTGTGGTCAGTGTGTGTGTGTACCTCTCTCCTAGTAGAGTGTGGTCAGTGTGTGTGTGTACCTCTCTCCTAGTAGAGTGTGGTCAGTGTTTGTGTGTACCTCTCTCCTAGTAGAGTGTGGTCAGTGTTTGTGTGTACCTCTCTCCTAGTAGAGTGTGGTCAGTGTGTACCTCTCTCCTAGTAGAGTGTGGTCAGTGTGTGTGTGTACCTCTCTCCTAGTAGAGTGTGGTCAGTGTTTGTGTGTACCTCTCTCCTAGTAGAGTGTGGTCAGTGTTTGTGTGTACCTCTCTCCTAGTAGAGTGTGGTCAGTGTGTGTGTGTACCTCTCTCCTAGTAGAGTGTGGTCAGTGTGTGTGTGTACCTCTCTCCTAGTAAAGTGTGGTCAGTGTGTGTGTGTACCTCTCTCGTAGTAGAGTGTGGTCAGTGTGTACCTCTCTCCTAGTAGAGTGTGGTCAGTGTTTGTGTGTACCTCTCTCCTAGTAGAGTGTGGTCAGTGTGTGTGTGTACCTCTCTCCTAGTAGAGTGTGGTCAGTGTGTGTGTGTACCTCTCTCCTAGTAAAGTGTGGTCAGTGTGTGTGTGTACCTCTCTCCTAGTAGAGTGTGGTCAGTGTGTACCTCTCTCCTAGTAGAGTGTGGTCAGTGTGTGTGTGTACCTCTCTCCTAGTAGAGTGTGGTCAGTGTGTGTGTGTACCTCTCTCCTAGTAGAGTGTGGTCAGTGTGTGTGTGTACCTCTCTCCTAGTAAAGTGTGGTCAGTGTGTGTGTGTACCTCTCTCGTAGTAGAGTGTGGTCAGTGTGTGTACCTCTCTCCTAGTAGAGTGTGGTCAGTGTGTGTACCTCTCTCCTAGTAGAGTGTGGTCAGTGTGTGTGTGTAACTCTCTCCTAGTAGAGTGTGGTCAGTGTGTGTGTGTACCTCTCTCCTAGTAGAGTGTGGTCAGTGTTTGTGTGTACCTCTCTCCTAGTAGAGTGTGGTCAGTGTGTGTACCTCTCTCCTAGTAGAGTGTGGTCAGTGTGTGTACCTCTCTCCTAGTAGAGTGTGGTCAGTGTGTGTACCTCTCTCCTAGTAGAGTTTGTTCAGAATGTGTCGGAGACCTCCAGTGTTGTTGACCCACTCGATGATGCCACACTCCTCATTCAGTGGGATCACAGCATATGTACAGATATGGAGCTCCCTCCTCCTGGACTCTGCATCCTTACGCAGACACAACACACACACACACACACAATAGTCTGAAGTGTTCTGTCATCTCTGGGCTACAGCAGAGTGATGTACAGATGCCAGTTGGAGAAGAGACAGGTTAAACACCTTGTTGATGAGGCAGTTGAATTCTATGAGGCGACAGTCTTTCCGGAGGTCATCTTTAAGTTTACACATCACAGTGTAGCTCCTCCCATCATTTCCCTTCAGGCCAATCTTCTTGGGCTCCTGGAGGAAGGCTAGGATCTCCACCTATACACACATCATCATGACACACACACACACACACACACACACACACACACACACACACACACACACACACACACACACACACACACACACACACACACACACACACACACACACACACACAGACACAAAAAGACAAACCACCCCCCCCACACACACACCATGTGACACGACACACAAAGACAAACTTCTCCCCCCCCTCCCCACACACACACACACACACACCATGTGACACGACACACACAGACACAGAAAGGCCCAGTGTCCGGGGAATGCGTTGTGGTGCAGTGTGTTTGCAGGGCCAGTAGAGGGCAGTGTGGGGATGAGGACAGACTGCAGAGGGATCAGGATCTGGCTGAACGATGGCTCCTCCTCCAGACGCTGCTTGAAATGGACCCCATACTGAGAGAACTACTGTTGCCATCCACCTGGAATACAGAGAGAGAGAGAAATGGACCCCATACTGAGAGTACTACTGTTGCCATCCACCTGGAATACAGAGAGAGAGAAATGGACCCCATACTGAGACTACTACTGTTGCCATCCACCTGGAATACAGAGAGAGAGAGAAATGGACCCCATACTGAGAGTACTACTGTTACCATCCACCTGGAATACAGAGAGAGAGAAATGGACCCCATACTGAGAGTACTACTGTTACCATCCACCTGGAATACAGAGAGAGAAATGGACCCCATACTGAGACTACTACTGTTACCATCCACCTGGAATACAGAGAGAGAGAAATGGACCCCATACTGAGACTACTACTGTTACCATCCACCTGGAATACAGAGAGAGAGAAATGGACCCCATACTGAGAGTATTTGCGTTGCACCAATGCACCTAACCCTAAATATCAATACCTTTCTTTAAAATCAATACACAAGCATATATTTTTAAACCTGCATATTTAGTTAATATTGCCTGCTACCATTAATTTCTTATAACTAGGGAAATTGTGTCACTTCTCTTGCATTCCATGCGAGCAGTCAGGGTATATGCAACAGTTTGGGCAGCCTGGCTCATTGTGAACTGTGTGAAGTCCATTTATTTCTAACAAAGGCCGTAATTAATTTGCCAGAATTGTACATAATTATGACATAACATTGAAGGTTGTGCAATGTAACAGCAATATTTAAGACTTAGGGATGCCACCCGTTAGATAAAATACGGAACGGTTCCGTATTTCACTGAAAGAATAAACGTTTTGTTCTCTAAATTATAGTTCTCGGAATCGGCCATATTAATGATCTAAGGCTCGTATTTCTGTGTGTTATTATGTTATAATTAAGTCTATGATTTGATTTTTCATAGAGCAGTCTGACTGAGCGATGGTAGCCAGCAGCTCTTCCAAGCATTGCACTGTTTATGACTTCAAGCCTATCAACTCCCGAGATTAGGCTGGTGTAACCGATGTGAAATGGCTAGCTAGTTAGCGGGGTAGTTGTTCCCCTTGCTCTGCATGGGTAAGGGAGGAGAGAGGAGAGGGACGGAAGCTATACTGTTACACTGGCAATACTAAAGTGTCTATAAGAACATCCAACAGTCGAAGGTATATAAAATACAAATCGTATAGAGAGAAATAGTCCTATAATTCCTATAATAACTACAACCTAAAACTTTTTACCTGGGAATATTGAAGACTCACGTTAAAAGGAACCACCAGCTTTCATATGTTCATGTTCTGAGCAAGGAACTTAAACGTTAGCTTTCTTACATGGCACATATTGCACTTTTACTTTCTTCTCCAACACTTTGTTTTTTCATTATTTAAACCTACTGCATTGACAACAAGTTGTTACAGCAATGTAGTTAATTAATAATAATAATAATATATGCCATTTAGCAGACGCTTTTATCCAAAGCGACTTACAAGCTACAGTAGCGTGCTTAGTGTACTATTAACAAGCTACCGAGCTAGTTAGCATTAGTGACGTTTATCAAGTCATACTGTTAAATTATTTTACTAAACAATGTGAGGAGCAGTTGGAAAACTGTACTAAGTTAGCCAGCATTAGCTAGCATGTTAGCTAAGTTAACGTTACCTACAGTAGCAAAACAATAACAATGTCCACCGTATAGACAGCGCAGTCTCGAGTCTGCTCCTGCAGTGCAGGTATCATAGCGGACATCTCCAAGCCTTTCATCTTTAGACCAGGGACTGTGAACAGTCCACAAAACGCTCTATTTAAAAACAGCTGGCTAAATTGTACACTGTTATGAGAGAAACGACAACATTTCGGCCTTCAAGTCTTCCTCAAAGGAGCCGTTTGAAATCTTTCGCTCCAAAGTGACGTTTGGCTATGGCAACCGTAGAGGTCCAGTCTTGATTCGGACAAGTTAAAAACGCAAACGGCTCTCCCTTGAGGAACTGCCGCAGATATGATGTAAAATGTACAGATTTACAGAATTCACATACCAGTAATTGAATAGGATATCTGTGGGGAGAAAAAATCTAAACATTTGCATGTCCAGTTATTATCCAGCATGTCCTATTGAATATGATGATCACATTGGCCTTTTCTACTCTGCAATATAACTGTGTATGTCTGACTACTTCTGCAGGTGGTTCTGAGATTGAGAATCTGGACTACTAGCCTGAGTTTGTAGATGTCTTGTGATTATACAGTACCAGTCAAAAGTTTGGACACACCTACTCATTCAAGGGTTTTTCTTTCTTTTTACTATTTTCTACATTGTACAATACTATTGAAGACATCAAAACTATGAAATAACACACATGGAATCATGTAGTAACCAAAAAAGTGTTAAACGAATCAAAATATATTTTATATTTGAGATTCTTCAAAGTAGTCACCCATGCAAGATGGCGCCGACAGAGATGGTGCGTCGCTTTAAGTCCTTCAGGACCTAAGGAAACGATGCAGTAATTTGTTATTTATGTATCATTTCTTATATTGTTAGCCCAGAAAACCTCAAGTGTTATTACATACAGCCGGGAAGAACTATTGGATATGAAAGTGACGTCAACTTAAAAACACCAGGAATACGACTTTCCTGAAGCAGATCCTCTGTTTGGACCTCCACCCTGGACATGGGATCTTATCCCAGAGGCCGACCCAAAACAACGTGGTCGCCGCAGGAGAGACTCAGGCGAGCACACCATCCGCCGCTTCCGAGCATATTACTCGCCAATGTCCAACCTCTAGATAACAAGGTGGACAAAATTAGGGCACAAGTCGCCTTCCGGAGAGATATCAGAGATTGTAACATTCTCTGTGTCACGGAAACATGGCTCACTCGGGATACGTTGTCAGAGTCGGTACAGCCACCCGGTTTATTCACGCATTGCGCCGACAGAAACAAACATCTCTCTGGTAAGAAGAAGGGTGGGGGTGTATGCCTTATGATTCATGACTCATGGTGTGATCATAACAACATACAGGAACTCAAGTCCTTTTGTTCACCCGACCTAGAATTCCTTACAATGAAATGACGACTGCATTATCTACCAAGACAAATTCTCTTAGATTATAGTCACAGCCGTGTATATCCCCCCGAGCAGATACCTCGACGGCCCTGAAAGAACTTCACTGGACTCTATGTAAACTGGAAACCTTATATCCTAAGGCTGCATTTATTGTAGCTGGGGATTTTAACAAATCTTATCTGAGAACAAGACTTCCTAAATTCTATCAGCATATCGAATGCACGACACGGGCTGGTAGCATTCTGGACCATTGCTACTCTAACTTCTGTGATGCATACAAAGCCCTCACTTCAGCAAATCTGAGCATGACTCCATTGTGTTGCTCCCAGCCTATAGACAGAAACTAAAACAGGAAACTCCCATGCTCAGGTCTATCCAACGCTGGTCTGACCAATCGGATTCCATGCTTCAAGATTGCTTCGATCACGTGGACTGGGATATGTTCCGGGTAGCCTCAGACAATTGACGTATACGTTGACTCGGTGAGCGAGTTTATTAGCAAGTGCATCGGTGATGTTGTACTCATGGTGGGAAGACGACTGGAAACATGACCGAATACAAACAGTGTAGCTATTCCCTCCGCAAGGCAATTAAACAAGCAAAGTGTCAGTATAGAGACAAAGTACAGTCACAATTCAACGGCTCAAACACGAGATGTATGTGGCAGGGTCTACAGTCAATCACTGATTACAAAAAGAAAACCAGCCCCGTCGCAGACATCGACGTCTTGCTCCCAGACAAATTAAACAACTTCTTTGCTCGCTTTGAGGACAATACAGTGCCACTGACACAGCCCGCTACCAAAGCCTGTGGGCTCCTTCTCTGTGGCCAACATGAGTAAAACATTTAAACGTGTTTACCCTCGCAAGGCTGCCGGCCCAGACAGCATCCCTAGCCGCGTCCTCAGTGCATGCGCAGACCAGCTGGCTGGTGTGTTTATGGACATATTCAATCAATCCCTATCCCAGTCTGCTGTGCCCACATGCTTCAAGATGGCCACCATTGTTCCTGTTCCCAAGAAAGCCAAGGTAACTGAACTAAATGACTATCGCCCTGTGGCACTCACTTCTGTCATCATGAAGTGCTTTGAGAGACTAGTCAAGGATCATATCCCCTCCACCCTACCTAACACCCTAGACCCACTCCAATTTGCTTACCGCCCCAATTGTGTTTCCACCTCTGAGGCTCAGCCCAAAAAAGCTGTATCTGTGGTACAGCAATTATCACTGCCAGTTGAAATGTGGGAGTGAGGCAAGATGGGAAGATGTAACTGAAATAAATGGACTAAGTCACATCCCAGCATTGTTACTGAGATGAAAGTTGGGACCACGCATCAAATCACACAAGGCTAACTGACCTCATTCCAACACACAGTTCTCCTTTGTTTCCTATGTTTCCATTTATCTCAGTCCCGGATGAAGGGTGTCAAAAACATGTGTTTCTTAAATGGGTTTTATTATACATGTTTATGATTGAATATTCAAAAATGCACCACCTCTCCCACACACACATAATTTGCATGAACAAAATGTCAGTCTGTTATCTTCGGGTGGACTGAGTTGACTAAGTCAAGAGAATTACACAACATTTACAGGTCTGTAGTGTGTCTGTACTGTTAATTCTGTAAGGTGTGTGTATGTGTGCGTGTGTGTGTTTGTGATTGAAACCAAAGGGTTCACGTCCCCTCCACTACATAGATTTATAATTCTATTCTGTTGTTTCTTTTACGCAGAATGAATTAATACATTAACATATTTAGAGATATTAAAATGATCCATCAGTGCCTCCTTGCGCACACTAGGCACATAACCGCTCGGTTTCTATCAGTATGAAATAAATGTTTAATGAACAATCAGCTGCTCTCTGATTCTCCAATTATATACACGGATCTAATCACAGACTAGATGTGCAGGAGACAGGAAGAGGCTAAAGGGTAAGGAGCCAATTGGGACAGGCTGTTAGTGTATGTTAGTGTGTCTGAGTGTGTGTGTGTTCAGCCGTCAGCTTTCTTCATGCCCCTCCCCATCAGGCATGCGAACACAGTCAGAACCATCTTGGGTTTCACCTCGACCAGGTCATCAGGCAGAGCGTAGACACGGGCTCCAATCTTCCTGGATACCGTGATAGCGTACCTACAGGAAGACAAAAAAGGGAAGGGAAAGAGGTCATTCAGAAGTTAGAGGTTGGGGGTCGAGGTCATTTAGAGTTCAGAGGTTACGGGTCAGGGGTTATTTACTTGGCGTTGTTGAGCTTGTCTGCATCGCTGAGCTCCCCTCTCTTCACCAGCTCCTCTTTGATAGATTTGGGGGCGATGGTGTCTAACAAGTCTATCACTGGGAGACTAGTACTGATCAGCTTATCCTGCAGGACACACACACACACACACACATTAAAGCTGTTCACATGAACACAACGTGCACTGCACACTCACACACGTACACACCCACCTTGAAGCTGCTGATCTGTGAGTCCTTGCCTCCCTCTTTGAGCTGAGTGTTGACCCAGTTGATTATGATCTGGTCTCCAATCTTTTCCCCATCTCCTAGATCAGACAACACCTGGAGAGTGTACCTGAGGGGGTTGGGGGGTGATAGAGGGATAGTAAGAGGTGAGGGAGATGTCGAAGTGAAAAGGAAAGGTGTGTGTTTGTACTATACATACCTCCTCATCAACTGCCAGACCAGAGCCAGTGTGTGCATGGGACTTCCCTCGTTCAGATTCACTCCTCCAATTCCCACCAATGAGAATCGAGCTTTATTCCGACCCAGTTCCACCGCATAGGTACAGTTCTCCAACTACACACACAGACACACCAACACAATGCCTGGAAATCCTCTGTATTTTCATGAACAATATATTGATAAAAGAGAGTCTCTGTGCATGTGTGTGTGTGTGCCAAATACGCCGGATATTGTTGTTGTGGGGGAGGCCAGGGTAGGTGCTCGTTTTGGAAGTGGGCTGCTCATTGGACTACATGGAGCAGGCCTTTGCTGAGAAGCCTGACATAAACTAGGGCAAAGCAATTGGCTAGGTACTCTCTGTTTCAGCTGTCATGGGCAGCCCAGCTGTTTGGAGAAGCAGGTGCTTTCTGTAGTGCAACTCATACATCAACCTTTAAAATGTTTTGGATCCTTTTTTTGTCAATTTGATTGGTGGATTCAAATAAAGTATTTAAAATGTGTGTGTGTGTGTGTGTACCTTCTTCATGTTACTGCCCAGTGCAGAGTATGGAGGTCTGTTGACTTTTTTCCACTCTACAGGGACGTTGACTTTCTCATACAACTGGAGAATCACCACCGCATCACACAGGTCACTGCAACACACACACACACACACACCAATCAACACATGCAAACATCAACACACACACACACACACCAATCAACACATGCAAACATCAACACACACACACCAATCAACACATGCAAACATCAACACACACACACTAATCAACACATGCAAACATCAACACACACACACACTAATCAACACATGCAAACATCAACACACACACACTAATCAACACATGCAAACATCAACACACACACACCAATCAACACATCCAAACATCAACACACACACACCAATCAACACATGCAAACATCAACACACACACATGCATACTCTCTCTCTGTGTGTGTGTGTGTGTGTGTGTGTGTGTGTGTGTGTGTGTGTGTGTGTGTGTGTGTGTGTGTGTGTGTGTGTGTGTGTGTGTGTGTGTGTGTGTGTGTGTGTGTGTGTGTGTGTGTGTGTGTGTGTGTGTGTGTGTGTGTGTGTGTGTGTGTGTGTGTGTGTGTGTGTGTGTGTGTGTGTGTGTGGTTACTGTACCAGTAGAGGTGGTTGACATAGGGAGCAACTCCCAGAGAGTTCATCCAGTTCCTGAATGTTTTCTCCTCTCTGGATTCTCCTGTTAGGACAACATTACACATATTACAGTGTGCTGTGAGAGAGGGAAAGACTGTTTTGTGTGCGTGTGTTTGTGTGTGTGTGTAGCTCACCGTCTAAAAGTGATGTGTCTATGTTGTTGCTGTTAGTCCTCTTCAGGGCCGTGTGTGTGTGTGTGTGTGTGTGTGTGTGTGTGTGTGTGTGTGTGTGTGTGTGTGCGTTCGTGCGTGTGTGCAGCTCACCCTCTATGAGTGCTGTGTCTATGTTGTTGCTGGTAGTCCTCTTCAGGGCCGTGTGTGTGTGTGTGTGTGTGTGTGTGTGTGTGTGTGTGTGTGTGTGTGTGTGTGTGTGTGTGTGTGTGTGTGTGTGTGTGTGTGTGTGTGTGTGTGTGTGTGTGCAGCTCACCCTCTATGAGTGCTGTGTCTATGTTGTTGCTGGTAGTCCTCTTCAGGGCCGTGTGTGTGTGTGTGTGTGTGTGTGTGTGTGTGTGTGTGTGTGTGTGTGTGTGTGTGTGTGTGTGTGTGTGTGTGTGTGTGTGTGTGTGTGTGTGTGTGTGTGTGTGTGCAGCTCACCCTCTATGAGTGCTGTGTCTATGTTGTTACTGTTAGTCCTCTTCAGGGCCGGGTGTGTGTTAAAGAGGTTGGCTACGAAGGCCAGGTTCAGCTTGCTGTTGCCAGACACCACATCCATAGGAGACACAAACTGTCTGCAGTCCAGACGGGCTGCCTGGCGAAGCATCATCTCTGCCCTGCGTTCGTCGTCACGCTCCTATACACACACACACAAATGAAAACGGCAACACACACACATGAAAACATGAACACGCACATATGAATATACACCCACTTACATTGATGCCGGTCATATCGATGTGGATGGCCATCTCGTCTATGTCCTCTCCTTTAGGTGAGATCTGGTCCAACAGGGTGAAATACGCCCTGGAATCCTACAGTATAATAACAGCATTAATACATAAACAACATATTTTCAGTGTGTGTGCACGCGTGACTGTACGTGAGTGAATGTGTGTGTGTGTATTACCTTGATGTCTTGGCTGAAGTTGCTGATTGGTTGGGCCCCAGCGTTGCCTAGGTGATGGTTTACCCAGCGTAGCAACAGTTCTTCAGGAGACAATGACATCAGGTGCTCTAACTCCTCCCCCTCAAACAGCAGGTTAATAAGAGCTGCAAATAAACACAATAAGCCAATCAGCTTGCAGTGTGGTACAGATACACACACACACAAACAGCCAATAGGGTTGCAGGATGTTACAGGTGGGGTCATATAATTGGACATGGGCATAAAGTTCATATGACATTGAAACTAAATTAGACACTCTCTTTGTTTGTGGCTGTGTATGCGTGCATGTGTGTATGTGTTTGACAATGTGTGTGTGTGTGTGTACCTTCGTTGCTGCTGATCTCTATGTCAGCAAACAGTCCTATCTTGATAATCTGCCAAAGCAGCCCCAGCACCAGGTGGGGTTTCCCAGCCATCAGGTCAGGGGCGTCGATGTTGACCACGGTACAGCCGATAGACAACGCAGAGTTTATCGCCAGCATCAGGTTCTCCTAGAGAAGGGAGAGAGAGAGTGAGTTACAGTTTTGATAAGGGACAATCCAACTTTTCCTGTGTGTGCGTGTGTGTGTGTGTGTGTGTGTTAACTCACGGTCATGGTAAAGGTGGTGTGTTTCTTGGTGTTGATGACTCTCTCATCGATGGTGTCAGACTGGGAGAGGTTGATCATTTTACTGCAATGACAAAACAGAGTATATGATAGCAGTGTGTGTGTGTGTGTGAGTGTGTGTGTGTGTGTGTGTGTGTGTGTGTGAGTGTGTGTGTGTGTGTGTGTGTGTGTGTGTGTTACCAGAGCAGGATCCCATCTTTTACTGATTTGAAGAGACTGTCTCCGTCAGGGTTCATGGGTAGAAGGTGTTTACAGTCTTCATCTTTGGCCAGAGACTTGTTGATCCAGTTCACAAACGCCACCTTCTCCTCATCTAACACACAAACACTTACATGAACAGGACATACACATAATTCTCTCTCTCTCTCTCTCTCTCTCTCTCTCTCTCTCTCTCTCTCTCTCTCTCTCTCTCTCTCTCTCTCTCTCTCTCTCTCTCTCTCTCTCTCTCTCTCTCTCTCTCTCTCTCTCTCTCTCTCTCTCTCTCTCTCTCTCTCTCTCTCTCTCTCTCTCTCTCTCTCTCTCTCTCTCTCTCTCTCTCTCTCTCTCTCTCTCTCTCTCTCTCTCTCTACCTGAGTAGGAGTGCTGTGTTCCCTCGCTGGAGATTCCTGACAATCCTCCAAAGGATTGTATCCCTTCTCTCCTGGCGATGGTTTTCTTGAACGTCTCACTGAGCTCCTTACTCTTCAGCTCCTGGTAGATCTACAAGATAGGATGGGCCGTGTCTCTGAGTGTGTCTGTGTGAGAGTGTCTGTGTGAATGTGTCTGTGTGAATGTGTCTGTGTGAGAGTGTCTATGTGAGTGTGTCTGTGTGAATGTGTCTGTGTGAGTGTGTCTGTGTGAATGTGGCTGTGTGAGTGTGTCTGTGTGAATGTGTCTGTTTGAGTGTGTTTGTATGTGGATGCATGCCTACATGTGTCACCGTCTTTACTTTGGTGTATTTTAAATCTTACCGAGACGAACTCTTCAAAGCTGATCTTCCCGTCCTTGTTGGTGTCTCCTGCTACGAAGATCTCCACTATGTCTCTGACTCTGTAGCCTGGCATGGAGAAACTAGCCTCTCTGAACAGCTCCTGCAGCTCAAAGTCACTGACAAAACCACTGTTGTCAGTGTCTGTATGGGAGGAAACACAGGCAGGCAGGCAGTCAGGCAGTCAGGCAGGCAGGCAGACAGACAGACAGACAGACAGACAGACAGACAGACAGACAGACAGACAGACAGACAGACAGACAGACAGACAGACAGACAGACAGACAGACAGACAGACAGACAGACAGACAGACAGACAGACAGACAGACAGACAGACAGACAGACAGACAGACAGACAGACAGACAGACAGACAGACAGACAGACAGACAGACAGACCAGATGAAGTGCCATGCTCAAGGCCAAAATGGAGGCCTGTTACTAGTTCCCTCCCCTCTTGTCATCTCCGGGTTCAGGATATAAACCAGCAACCGTTTAGCTACTTGTCGCCCTCTACTTATCTCTCCCTCTCTAACCTCTAGGTTACCTCTCTAACCTCTAGGTTATATATCTCCCTCTAATCTCTAGGTTATATATTTCCCTCTCTAACCTCTAGGTTATATATCTCCCTCTATAACCTCTAGGTTACCTCTCTAACCTCTAGGTTACCCATTTCCCTCTCTACCCTCTAGGTTATATATTTCCCTCTCTAACCTCTAGGTTATATATTTCCCTCTCTAACCTCTAGGTAACCTATTTCCCTCTCTAACCTCTAGGTTACCCATTTCCCTCTCTAACCTCTAGGTTACCCATTTCCCTCTCTAACCTCTAGGTTACCTATTTCCCTCTCTACCCTCTAGGTTATATATTTCCCTCTCTAACCTCTAGGTTATATATTTCCCTCTCTAACCTCTAGGTAACCTATTTCCCTCTCTAACCTCTAGGTTACCCATTTCCCTCTCTAACCTCTAGGTTACCTATTTCCCTCTCTAACCTCTAGGTTACATATTTCCCTCTCTAACGTCTAGGTTAAATATCTCCCTCTCTAACTTATAGGTTACCTATCTCAAACTCTAACCTCTAGGTTACCTCTCTAACCCCTAGGTTACCTATCTCCCTCTCTAACCTCTAGGTTACCTATCTCCCTCTCTAACCTCTAGGTTACCTATCTCCCTCTCTAACCTCTAGGTTACCTATCTCAAACTCTAACCTCTAGGTTACCTCTCTAACCCCTAGGTTACCTATCTCCCTCTCTAACCTCTAGGTTACCTATCTCCCTCTCTAACCTCTAGGTTACCTATCTCAAACTCTAACCTCTAGGTTACCTCTCTAACCTCTAGGTTACCTATCTCCATCTCTAACCTCTAGGTTACCTATCTCCCTCTCTAAACTCTAGGTTACCTATCTCCCACTCTAACCTCTAGGTTACCTCTCTAACCTCTAGGTTACCTATCTCCCTCTCTAACCTCTAGGTTACCCATCTCCCTCTCTAACCTCTAGGTTACCTATCTCCCACTCTAACCTCTAGGTTACCTCTCTAACCTCTAGGTTACCTCTCTAACCTCTAGGTTACCTATCTCCCTCTCTAACCTCTAGGTTACCTCTCTAACCTCTAGGTTACCTATTTCCCTCTCTAACCTCTAGGTTACCTATCTCCCACTCTAACCTCTAGGTTACCTCTCTAACCTCTAGGTTACCTATTTCCCTCTCTAACCTCTAGGTTACCTCTCTAACCTCTAGGTTACCTACCTCCCTCTCTAACCTCTAGGTTACCATTCTCCCACTCTAACCTCTAGATTACCTCTCTAACCTCTAGGTTACCATCCCTCTCTAACCTCTAGGTTACCATTCTCCCACTCTAACCTCTAGATTACCTCTCTAACCTCTAGGTTACCACTCTAACCTCTAGGTTACCTATCTCCCTCTCTAACCTCTAGGTTATATATTTCCCTCTCTAACCTCTAGGTTATATATTTCCCTCTCTAACCTCTAGGTTACCTATCTCCCTCTCTAACCTCTAGGTTATATATTTCCCTATCTAACCTCTAGGTTACCTATCTCCCTCTCTAACCTCTAGGTTATATATTTCCCTATCTAACCTCTAGGTTACCTATCTCCCTCTCTAACCTCTAGGTTATATATTTCCCTCTCTAACCTCTAGGTTACCACTCTAACCTCTAGGTTACCACTCTAACCTCTAGGTTACCTATCTCCCTCTCTAACCTCTAGGTTATATATTTCCCTCTCTAACCTCTAGGTTACCAATCTCCCTCTCTAACCTCTAGGTTACCTCTCTAACCTCTAGGTTACCTATCTCCCTCTCTAACCTCTAGGTTATATATTTCCCTCTCTAACCTATAGGTTACCTATCTCCCACTCTAACCTCTAGGTTAACTCTCTAACCCCTAGGTTACCTATCTCCATCTCTAACCTCTAGGTTACCTATCTCCCTCTCTAACCTCTAGGTTACCTCTCTCCCACTCTAACCTCTAGGTTACCTCTCTAACCTCTAGGTTACCTATCTCCCTCTCTAACCTCTAGGTTACCTCTCTAACCTCTAGGTTACCTATTTCCCTCTCTAACCTCTAGGTTACCTATCTCCCACTCTAACCTCTAGGTTACCTCTCTAACCTCTAGGTTACCTATTTCCCTCTCTAACCTCTAGGTTACATATCTCCTACTCTAACCTCTAGATTACCACTCTAACCTCTAGGTTACCTATCTCCCTCTCTAACCTCTAGGTTATATATTTCCCTCTCTAACCTCTAGGTTACCTATCTCCCTCTCTAACCTCTAGGTTATATATTTCCCTATCTAACCTCTAGGTTACCACTCTAACCTCTAGGTTATCTATCTCCCTCTCTAACCTCTAGGTTATATATTTCCCTCTCTAAACTCTAGGTTACCTATCTCCCTCTCTAACCTCTAGGTTACCTATCTCCCTCTCTAACCTCTAGGTTATATATTTCCCTCTCTAACCTATAGGTTACCTATCTCCCACTCTAACCTCTAGGTTAACTCTCTAACCTCTAGGTTATATATTTCCCTCTCTAACCTCTAGGTTACCTCTCTAACCTCTAGGTTACCTATCTCCCTCTCTAACCTCTAGATGATCTAACATCTCCTAATTGGGTCTGATGAACTGCAGTGCACTTACAGAGTCTGTAGAAATATGATGCTCACTTATCAGGAATGTACTGACTCTAATGATGAGTCATCTGGCAACCACTCAGTTCACCGATGGACCTGGCAACCCCTGATTACGTAGAACAAAACCTTTTGTACACCTGAAGTGAAGTCGATGGCCCGTTCCTGTAGGTTCATGCTCTACAACATCCGCAGAGTACGACCCTGCCTCACACAGGAAGCGGCGCAGGTCCTAATCCAGGCACTTGTCATCTCCCGTCTGGATTACTGCAACTCGCTGTTGGCTGGGCTCCCTGCCTGTGCCATTAAACCCCTACAACTCATCCAGAACGCCGCAGCCCGTCTAGTGTTCAACCTTCCCAAGTTCTCTCACGTCACCCCGCTCCTCCGCTCTCTCCACTGGCTTCCAGTTGAAGCTCGCATCCGCTACAAGACCATGGTGCTTGCCTACGGAGCTGTGAGGGGAACGGCACCTCAGTACCTCCAGGCTCTGATCAGGCCCTACACCCAAATAAGGGCACTGCGTTCATCCACCTCTGGCCTGCTCGCCTCCCTACCACTGAGGAAGTACAGTTCCCGCTCAGCTCAGTCAAAACTGTTCGCTGCTCTGGCTCCCCAATGGTGGAACAAACTCCCTCACGACGCCAGGACAGCGGAGTCAATCACCACCTTCCGGAGACACCTGAAACCCCACCTCTTTAAGGAATACCTAGGATAGGATAAAGTAATCCTTCTCACCCCCCCTCCCCCCCTTAAAATATTTAGATGCACTATTGTAAAGTGGTTGTTCCACTGGATGTCATAAGGTGAATGCACCAATTTGTAAGTCGCTCTGGATAAGAGCGTCTGCTAAATGACTTAAATGTAATGTAAATGTAAGTCGTCGAACAGGTGTGCAGGTCCCTAACACAGAGTGAACTTACCAATAAAAAAAACTTATACTGCTTTATGATTGGTTATAAACCATGACCTGAGTCAGCATTTTCTGCAAGCACTGTGTGTGTGTGTGTGTGTGACTAACCAATCCTGTTGAAAGCCTCTCGGAGCTCCTCCAGGTCCTCTCGTGATATCTGGGTCACCTTGTTCGCCATACTGGACAGTCTATCTAGATGACCTGACACACACACACACACACACACACACACACACACACACACACACACACACACACACACACACACACACACACACACACACACACACACACACACACATCATCACAATAAAGGGAAATATTTGTAATAGAAATGCGCGGTACAGATGCAAAACAAACTTCAATTTATCATCACAATAAAGGGAAATATTTGTAATAGAAATGCGAGGTACAGATGCAAAACAAACTTGACTTCTAAACTGACAAAGAGGCAACATGCTTCCATTGTGACCTCATGCTTCCATTGTGACCTCATGCTTCCATTGTGACCTCATGTTTCCATTGTGACCTCATGCTTCCATTGTGACATTCTCATGCTTCCATTGTGACCTCATGTTTCCATTGTGACCTCATGCTTCCATTGTGACCTCATGGACCATTGTGACCTCATGCTTCCATTGTGACCTCATGCTTCCATTGTGACCTCATGCTTCCATTGTGACCTCATGCTTCCATTGTGACCTCATGCTTCCATTGTGACCTCATGCTTCCATTGTGACCTCATGCTTCCACTGTGACCTCATGCTTCCATTGACCTGCCAGTGTATTGAGCAATAATCTACCCATTCTAACAGTGATAAGTGTGCTACCACAGGCTGCAGAGAATACAGAGCTAACTAGAATAAGGAGAGAATGAAGATAAGACTATCTACAATCTAGAATCTACTCTATATAATGAACCATACGATCTAAGCCCCAGAAGGTAAGGGTCTATATGTTTAAGCTCTTAAAAACGACATGATACAGTTCTGTATGATGATATGATTATTGAAAATAGTTGTGTGGTTATTGATTAACTAGAGGGAGAGATACGAGTACAATAAGGACATGTGTTGTGTCCTGGAACGGCCTCAATATACACTGAGTGTACAAAACATTAGAAACACCAGCTCTTTCCATGACATAGACTGACCAGGTAAATCCAGGTGAAAGCTATGATCCCTTATTGATGTCACTTCAGTCAGTGTAGATGAAGGGGAGGAGACAGGTTAAGGAAGGATTTTTAAGTCTTGAGACAATTGAGGCATGGATTGTGTATGTGTGCCATTCAGAGGGTGAATGGGCAAGACAAAACATTGAAGTGCCTTTGAACGGGGTAAGGTAGTAGGTGCCAGGCGCACCGGTTTGAGTGTGTCAAAAACTGCAACGCTGGTGGGATTTTCATGCTCAACAGTGTGTTTCAAGAATGGTCCACCACCCAGAGGACATCCTTCCAATTTGAAACAACAATGGGAAGCAATGGAGTCAACATGGGCCAGCATCCCTGTGGAACGCTTTCCACACCTTGTAGAGTCCATGGGCCGTCCAACTGAGGCTGTTCTGAGGGCTCACTCAGCGTAGACTCCATATATGGCCGTGACTTTGATCCCACAGCTCTGTACTGTTCCATTCAAGTCTAGTCAATTCAGGAAACTCATTTGATATCGGATACACATTTTTTAATTTGAATTGACTGAATTGAAAATGAATGGACCCACACCCTGCTGCCTTGTGTACATTTGACACACTCCTCGCCCCTCCCCCACCACACACCCTGACAGCTCCCCTCGCTGACCCTCCACCCACTCTCCACACACCTGATCCCCGGGGGCTCACACCTTCATAAAAGCCTGTGTCTGTTTGGTCCTGTTCTGGACGAGAGGGGCCAAGGTCTCTCTGCTCCCCAGCGTTCAGTCACTCCTGGCTGAGTAGAGCGGGTCTGCCTGCTGGCCTAACAGAGGCTAGGAGTTGTTCAGCTGCGCTGGGTAGAGAACAGGAGTTTTATTATTTTACAGCCAACATGAACATCAGCTGTGGAGATAACTGTGGTGTCGTGAGCTGATATGTTCATTATTATGTGGTGTCCTTCATAACTAAATGACATTATTAAAATATATTACAGATGAATGATAGCAGTAGCCAGTTAGACATTTACTTAGCAAGAAATAGACCTACTAAGTTTTTTATTTTACCTTTATTTAACTAGGCAAGTCAGTTAAGAACAAATTCTTATTTTCAATGACAGCCTAGAACAGTGGGTTAACTGCCTGTTCAGGGGCAGAATGACAGATTTGTACCTTGTCAGCTCAGGGATTTGAACTTGCAACCTTCCAGTTACTAGTCCAACACTAACCACTAGGCTACTCTGCAACAAGTATATTACAGAACTTAAACACTACTGGCTGAGACAGGTTCTGCATGACAAATTCTGCTATATTTTTCATCCCGCCAGCTACTTAGAAGACTTTGGTGAGTCATTACGGCCCTAGACTCAGTGGCGGTTCTAGACCATTTCAACGGGGGGCAAGTTACATTAGATGTTATTGTTGTCATCATTTTCTTCACTGCATTGCAGGCATTAGCAGGCAAAATACCATGTTCATAATCATCATTGTTGTCACTGTCTAATAACGGATGTAAAAAAAGTACGATAGCAACATTTTTTATCATTTAGTGCCAAGTAGTGATCAATCAGTCTTCCTCCTTTGATATACTTTAAGTGTCAGAAAGCACCACATAGGCTACTGTATTTGTGTAGTAAATAGCAGCCAAAACAGGAAACTGAAGACTTACCGTGAAGAGAGGATCAGACAGGGCTGGAGAAGCTTGGTAGAGGTTTAGAGGTGGTCAGGTGTCTTCTCGCTCGCTGTCTTGACCGAAGCAGTGGAGGACAAGAGACTTCGGCCCATTGAACTCTGGGATGGGCGTGGTCCTCCAGAGACTCCAGCCTGGGAGTTAGCAATTAACCCTTTAGCTGTGTCATCGGTTTCTTTCACCACACACTGGCATGCACGAACGCACACAGGCATGCACGAACGCACACACACACACACACATTGTAAAGAGATGTAAGAGGGAGAGGTGTGTGTTGGCTACAGGTGTGTTGGGTTTCTAACAGCCATGTTTAATAAATGAGAACTCTAGCTGTACATAACCCTCCACACTCACACACACATTCCTTTCTACTTTGCCAGACAATACAGTGAAACTTCATGCAAGGAGAAAACAGCACTTTATTACAAAAACTCGCGGCTTTACTGTAACACCCCACTGCTTTACTGTAACACCCCACTACTTTACTGTAACAACCCACTGCTTTACTGTAACAACCCACTGCTTTACTGTAACACCCCACTGCTTTACTGTAACAACCCACTGCTTTACTGTAACAACCCACTGCTAAACTGTAACACCCCACTGCTTTACTATAACACCCCACTACTTTACTGTAACAACCCACTGCTTTACTGTAACAACCCACTGCTAAACTGTAACACCTCACTGCTTTACTGTAACACCCCACTGCTTTACTGTAACAACCCACTTCTTTACTGTAACAACCCACTGCTTTACTGTAACACCCCACTGCTTTACTGTAACAACCCACTGCTAAACTGTAACACCCCACTGCTTTACTGTAACACCCCACTACTTTACTGTAACAACCCACTGCTTTACTGTAACAACCCACTGCTAAACTGTAACACCTCACTGCTTTACTGTAACACCCCACTGCTTTACTGTAACAACCCACTTCTTTACTGTAACAACCCACTGCTTTACTGTAACACCCCACTGCTTTACTGTAACAACCCACTGCTAAACTGTAACACCCCACTGCTTTACTGTAACACCCCACTACTTTACTGTAACAACCCACTGCTTTACTGTAACAACCCACTGCTAAACTGTAACACCTCACTGCTTTACTGTAACAACCCACCACTTCGCTTTACTGTAACAACCCACCGCTTTACTGTAACAACCCACTGCTTTACTGTAACAACCCACCGCTTTACTGTAACAACCCACCACTTTACTGTAACAACCCACTGCTTTACTGTAACAACCCACTGCTTTACTGTAACAACCCACTGCTTTACTGTAACACCTCACTGCTTTACTGTAACACTTCACTGCTTTCCTGTATTACCCCACTGCTTTACTGTAACACCTCACTGCTTTACTGTAACAACCCACTGCTTTACTGTAACACCCCACTGCTTTATTGTAACACCCCACTGCTTTACTGTAACAACCCACTGCTTTACTGTAACAACCCACTGCTTTACTGTAACTACCCACTGCTTTCCTGTAACAACCCACTGCCTTACTGTAACACCTCACTGCTTTACTGTAAAAGCCCACTGCATTACTGTAACACTCCACGGGTTTACTGTAACAACCCACTGCTTTACTGTAACACTCCACTGCTTTACTGTAACAACCCACTGCATTACTGTAACAACCCACTGCTTTACTGTAACAACCCACTGCTTTACTGTAACACCTCACTGCTTTACTGTAACAACCCACTGCTTTCCTGTAACAACCAATTGCTTTACTGTAACACCTCACTGCTTTACTGTAACAACCCACTGCATTACTGTAACAACCTACTGATTTACTGTAACACCCCACTGCTTTACTGTAACACCTCACTGCTTTACTGTAACAACCCACTGCTTTACTGTAACAACACACTGCTTTACTGTAACACCTCACTGCTTTACTGTAACACTCCACTGATTTACTGTAACACCCCACTGCTTTACTGTAACAACCCACTGCTTTACTGTAACAACCCATTGCTTTACTGTAACAACCCACTGCTTTACTGTAACACCTCACTGCATTACTGTAACAACCCACTGCTTTACTGTAACACCCCACTGCTTTACTGTAACAACCCACTGCATTACTGGAACAACCCACTGCATTACTGTAACACCTCACTGCTTTACTGTAACACCCCACTGCTTTACTGTAACAGCCCACTGCTTTACTGTAACAACCCATTGCTTTACTGTAACAACCCACTGCTTTACTGTAACACCTCACTGCATTACTGTAACAACCCACTGCTTTACTGTAACACCCCACTGCTTTACTGTAACAACCCACTGCATTACTGTAACAACCCACTGCTTTACTGTAACACCTCACTGCTTTACTGTAACACTCCACTGCTTTACTGTAACAACATACTGCTTTACTGTAACACTCCACTGGTTTACTGTAACAACCCACTGCTTTACTGTAACAACCCACTGCTTTACTGTAAGATACCACTGCTTTACTGTAACACCTCACTGCTTTACTGTAACAACCCACTGCATTACTGTAACAACCCACTGCTTTACTGTAACACCCCACTGCTTTACTGTAACAACCCACTGCTTTACTGTAACAACCCACTGCTTTACTGTAACACCCCACTGCTTTACTGTAACAACCCACTGCTTTACTGTAACACCCCACTGCTTTACTGTAACACCTCACCGCTTTACTGCAACAACCCACTGCTTTATTGTAACAACCCACCGCTTTACTGTAACACCTCACTGCTTTACTGTAACAACCCACTGCATTACTGTAACAACCCACTGCTTTACTGTAACACCCCACTGCTTTACTGTAACACTCCACTGCTTTACTGTAACAACCCACTGCTTTACTGTAACAACCTACCGCTTTACTGTAACACTCCACTGGTTTACTGTAAGATACCACTGCTTTACTGTAACACCTCACTGCTTTACTGTAACAACCAACTGCATTACTGTAACAACCCACTGCATTACTGTAACAACCCACTGCTTTACTGTAACACCCCACTGCTTTACTGTAACACCCCACGGCTTTACTGTAACAACCCACTGCTTTACTGTAACACCCCACTGCTTTACTGTAACACCCCACTGCTTTACTGTAACACCCCACTGCTTTACTGTAACACCTCACTGCTTTACTGTAACAACCCACTGCTTTACTGTAACAACCCACTGCTTTACTGTAACAACCCACTGGTTTACTGCCACAGAAATGCTTCACCTTGGTAGTGACACACAGATAGAGCCATATTGAGAAATGCTGAATTTACTGACTTTTCAAACAACAGCTAGCTGAACTGCTATGGTTACTGAGAATCCAAATACTCATTATGACTGGCAAAGTTGCCCAAACCTTTATTTGGCTTTGGTCACCCAGTAACTCAGTCCTCCAGTACTGCAGTAAAGAGCTTACTGTCTGTCACTCACCAGCCTGCTGAGAGGTTTAGGACCCGGCCTGCAGAGTACCCGGGATCCGGCTTGCAGGATAACAGGGATGCAGCCTCACCCTCTCCTCTCTTCAGAAACACACAAGTCCCACTCTCTCCCTGAACCAAATAACACACGTCTCTATACGTTGTCTCGACACACACCGACCTCAGTAGTCTGTCTACCTCTTAAACAGACCTTCAGGACTCCATCTCTTCCTCAGCTCTGCTCTCCGACACCTGATCAGCCCAGTCTCACACCGGGCCTCTCTGGTTACACACACACGCACGAACACACACAGAGCTATCAAGACATAAATGTCCCCCAACTACAGATAAATGTCCCCCAACTACAGCTATAGGGGTATTGTACAGCTTACATCTCTCAATGTGAAACCATCTAACAATCAGTGCTTTATATTGGTCCCATAATTACACTGTAATCCAGCTGTTAAAGACCTGAGAGATGAAACACTATGACTGAGAAAGAGAGCGTGGGAGAGAAAGGAGAGAGAAAGGAGGAGGAGCGGAGAGAGAGAATGGAGGAGGAGCAGAGAGAGAGAATGGAGGAGGAGCAGAGAGAGAGAAAGGAGGAGGAGCGGAGAGAGAGAATGGAGGAGGAGCAGAGAGAGAGAATGGAGGAGGAGCAGAGAGAGAGAATGGAGGAGGAGCAGAGAGAGAGAAAGGAGGAGGAGCGGAGAGAGAGAAAGGAGGAGGAGCGGAGAGAGAGAAAGGAGGAGGAGCGGAGAGAGAGAAAGGAGGAGGAGCGGAGAGAGAGAAAGGAGGAGGAGCGGAGAGAGAGAAAGGAGGAGGAGCGGAGAGAGAGAAAGGAGGAGGAGCGGAGAGAGAGAATGGAGGAGGAGCGGAGAGAGAGAATGGAGGAGGAGCGGAGAGAGAGAATGGAGGAGGAGCAGAGAGAGAGAAAGGAGGAGGAGCGGAGAGAGAAAGGGGAAGGAGTGAGAAAGAGAGCGTGGGAGAGAAGGGAGAGAGAAAGGAGGAGGAGTGGAGAGAGAGAAAGGGGAGGGAGTGCAAAAGAGAGAAGGGAGAGAGAAAGGGGTGGGGGAAAGAGAGAGAGAGGGTGGGGTAAAGAGAGAGGGTGGGGTAAAGGGGTGGGGGAAAGAGAGAGAGAGGGTGGGGTAAAGGGGTGGGGGAAAGAGAGAGAGGTGGGGTAAAGGGGTGGGGGAAAGAGAGAGAGAGGGTGGGGTAAAGGGGTGGAGGAAAGAGAGAGAGATGGTGGGGTAAAGGGGTGGGGGAAAGAGAGAGAGAGGGTGGGGTAAAGGGGTGGGGGAAAGAGAGAGAGAGGGTGGGGTAAAGGGGTGGGGGAAAGAGAGAGAGAGGGTGGGGTAAAGAGGTGGGGGAAAGAGAGAGAGAGGGTGGGGTAAAGAGAGAGAGAGGGTGGGGGAAAGGGGTGGGGGAAAGAGAGAGAGAGGGTGGGGTAAAGGGGTGGGGGAAAGAGAGAGAGGGTGGGGGAAAGAGAGAGAGAGGGTGGGGTAAAGGGGTGGGGGAAAGAGAGAGAGAGCGAGAGGGAGATACGCCCGTGAAAATCTACAGTGGAAAGCAGTGAACGCAGAATGCCCTCCACTGGTACAGCCAGAGTACTTCACCTATAATGTTCTACACAGACACAGTCCTTCACCTATAATGTTCTACACAGACACAGTCCTTCACCCTATAATGTTCTACACAGACACAGTACTTCACCTATAATGTTCTACACAGACACAGTCCTTCACCCTATAATGTTCTACACAGACACAGTACTTCACCTATAATGTTCTACACAGACACAGTACTTCACCTATAATGTTCTACACAGACACAGTCCTTCACCCTATAATGTTCTACACAGACACAGTACTTCACCTATAATGTTCTACACAGACACAGTACTTCACCTATAATGTTCTACACAGACACAGTCCTTCACCCTATAATGTTCTACACAGACACAGTACTTCACCTATAATGTTCTACACAGACACAGTCCTTCACCCTATAATGTTCTACACAGACACAGTACTTCACCCTATAATGTTCTACACAGACACAGTACTTCACCCTATAATGTTCTACACAGACACAGTACTTCACCCTATAATGTTCTACACAGACACAGTCCTTCACCCTATAATGTTCTACACAGACACAGTACTTCACCCTATAATGTTCTACACAGACACAGTACTTCACCCTATAATGTTCTACACAGACACAGTACTTCACCCTATAATGTTCTACACAGACACAGTCCTTCACCCTATAATGTTCTACACAGACACAGTACTTCACCCTATAATGTTCTACACAGACACAGTCCTTCACCCTATAATGTTCTACACAGACACAGTACTTCACCCTATAATGTTCTACACAGACACAGTCCTTCACCCTATAATGTTCTACACAGACACAGTACTTCACCCTATAATGTTCTACACAGACACAGTACTTCACCCTATAATGTTCTACACAGACACAGTCCTTCACCCTATAATGTTCTACACAGACACAGTACTTCACCCTATAATGTTCTACACAGACACAGTCCTTCACCCACAGTATAATGTTCTACACAGACACAGTACTTCACCCTATAATGTTCTACACAGACACAGTACTTCACCCTATAATGTTCTACACAGACACAGTACTTCACCCTATAATGTTCTACACAGACACAGTACTTCACCCTATAATGTTCTACACAGACACAGTACTTCACCCTATAATGTTCTACACAGACACAGTACTTCACCCTATAATGTTCTACACAGACACAGTCCTTCACCTATAATGTTCTACACAGACACAGTCCTTCACCCTATAATGTTCTACACAGACACAGTACTTCACCTATAATGTTCTACTTTCACCTATAATGTTCTACACAGACACAGTACTTCACCCACAGTACTATAATGTTCTACACAGACACAGTACTTCACCTATAATGTTCTACACAGACACAGTACTTCACCTATAATGTTCTACACAGACACAGTACTTCACCTATAATGTTCTACACAGACACAGTACTTCACCTATAATGTTCTACACAGACACAGTACTTCACCTATAATGTTCTACACAGACACAGTACTTCACCTATAATGTTCTACACAGACACAGTCCTTCACCCTATAATGTTCTACACAGACACAGTACTTCACCCTATAATGTTCTACACAGACACAGTACTTCACCCTATAATGTTCTACACAGACACAGTACTTCACCCTATAATGTTCTACACAGACACAGTACTTCACCCTATAATGTTCTACACAGACACAGTACTTCACCCTATAATGTTCTACACAGACACAGTACTTCACCTATAATGTTCTACACAGACACAGTACTTCACCCTATAATGTTCTACACAGACACAGTACTTCACCCTATAATGTTCTACACAGACACAGTACTTCACCCTATAATGTTCTACACAGACACAGTACTTCACCCTATAATGTTCTACACAGACACAGTACTTCACCCTATAATGTTCTACACAGACACAGTACTTCACCCTATAATGTTCTACACAGACACAGTACTTCACCTATAATGTTCTACACAGACACAGTACTTCACCCTATAATGTTCTACACAGACACAGTACTTCACCCTATAATGTTCTACACAGACACAGTACTTCACCCTATAATGTTCTACACAGACACAGTCCTTCACCCTATAATGTTCTACACAGACACAGTACTTCACCCTATAATGTTCTACACAGACACAGTCCTTCACCCTATAATGTTCTACACAGACACAGTACTTCACCCTATAATGTTCTACACAGACACAGTACTTCACCCTATAATGTTCTACACAGACACAGTACTTCACCCTATAATGTTCTACACAGACACAGTACTTCACCCTATAATGTTCTACACAGACACAGTACTTCACCCTATAATGTTCTACACAGACACAGTCCTTCACCTATAATGTTCTACACAGACACAGTCCTTCACCCTATAATGTTCTACACAGACACAGTACTTCACCCTATAATGTTCTACACAGACACAGTACTTCACCCTATAATGTTCTACACAGACACAGTACTTCACCCTATAATGTTCTACACAGACACAGTACTTCACCCTATAATGTTCTACACAGACACAGTTCACTTCACCCTATAATGTTCTACACAGACACAGCACTTCACCCTATAATGTTCTACACAGACACAGTACTTCACCCTATAATGTTCTACACAGACACAGTCCTTCACCCTATAATGTTCTACACAGACACAGTACTTCACCTATAATGTTCTACACAGACACAGTACTTCACCTATAATGTTCTACACAGACACAGTACTTCACCTATAATGTTCTACACAGACACAGTACTTCACCTATAATGTTCTACACAGACACAGTACTTCACCTATAATGTTCTACACAGACACAGTACTTCACCTATAATGTTCTACACAGACACAGTACTTCACCTATAATGTTCTACACAGACACAGTCCTTCACCCTATAATGTTCTACACAGACACAGTACTTCACCTATAATGTTCTACACAGACACAGTACTTCACCCTATAATGTTCTACACAGACACAGTACTTCACCCTATAATGTTCTACACAGACACAGTACTTCACCTATAATGTTCTACACAGACACAGTCCTTCACCCTATAATGTTCTACACAGACACAGTACTTCACCCTATAATGTTCTACACAGACACAGTTCACTTCACCACAGTATAATGTTCTACACAGACACAGTACTTCACCCTATAATGTTCTACACAGACACAGTACTTCACCTATAATGTTCTACACAGACACAGTACTTCACCTATAATGTTCTACACAGACACAGTACTTCACCCTATAATGTTCTACACAGACACAGTCCTTCACCCTATAATGTTCTACACAGACACAGTACTTCACCCTATAATGTTCTACACAGACACAGTCCTTCACCCTATAATGTTCTACACAGACACAGTACTTCACCCTATAATGTTCTACACAGACACAGTACTTCACCCTATAATGTTCTACACAGACACAGTACTTCACCTATAATGTTCTACACAGACACAGTACTTCACCCTATAATGTTCTACACAGACACAGTACTTCACCTATAATGTTCTACACAGACACAGTACTTCACCCTATAATGTTCTACACACACAGACACAGTACAGACACAGTACTTCAGTTCACCACCTATAATGTTCTACACAGACACAGTACTTCACCTATAATGTTCTACACAGACACAGTCCTTCACCCTATAATGTTCTACACAGACACAGTACTTCACCTATAATGTTCTACACAGACACAGTACTTCACCCTATAATGTTCTACACAGACACAGTACTTCACCCTATAATGTTCTACACAGACACAGTCCTTCACCCTATAATGTTCTACACAGACACAGCACTTCACCCTATAATGTTCTACACAGACACAGCACTTCACCCTATAATGTTCTACACAGACACAGTACTTCACCCTATAATGTTCTACACAGACACAGCACTTCACCCTATAATGTTCTACACAGACACAGCACTTCACCCTATAATGTTCTACACAGACACAGTCCTTCACCCTATAATGTTCTACACAGACACAGCACTTCACCTATAATGTTCTACACAGACACAGCACTTCACCCTATAATGTTCTACACAGACACAGCACTTCACCTATAATGTTCTACACAGACACAGCACTTCACCCTATAATGTTCTACACAGACACAGCACTTCACCCTATAATGTTCTACACAGACACAGTACTTCACCCTATAATGTTCTACACAGACACAGTCCTTCACCCTATAATGTTCTACACAGACACAGCACTTCACCTATAATGTTCTACACAGACACAGTCCTTCACCCTATAATGTTCTACACAGACACAGTCCTTCACCCTATAATGTTCTACACAGACACAGCACTTCACCCTATAATGTTCTACACAGACACAGCACTTCACCCTATAATGTTCTACACAGACACAGCACTTCACCTATAATGTTCTACACAGACACAGTCCTTCACCCTATAATGTTCTACACAGACACAGTATTTCACCTATAATGTTCTACACAGACACAGTCCTTCACCCTATAATGTTCTACACAGACACAGTCATTCACCCTATAATGTTCTACACAGACACAGCACTTCACCTATAATGTTCTACACAGACACAGTCCTTCACCCTATAATGTTCTACATAGACACAGTACTTCAACCAAAAATGTTCTACACAGACACAGTACTTCACCTATAATGTTCTACACAGACACAGTACTTCACCTATAATGTTCTACACAGACACAGTACTTCACCTATAATGTTCTACACAGACACAGTACTTCACCTATAATGTTCTACACAGACACAGTACTTCACCTATAATGTTCTACACAGACACAGTACTTCACCTATAATGTTCTACACAGACACACACACACAAGCATTAGTTCAAGTCTATCTTTAATCATTTACATAGACTGTTTGAAAATACATGGTTTCCTGTAAAAAAAACCTTTGGTTTCATTAATTAAAAATGAACAACAGAAGGGGATACTTATTAAAATCATCAACATCATCAGACTCAACCAATCAACCTCTCTGACTGGAATGTCTGTGAAATGGAATGGAACTAGTCTAGCACGGTGGAATGCTTTTTGATTGGCCAATCATTGGAGCAAATCCTAACTTCCACTTAAATCCCACTTTCACGTAGTTATGCGTTGATGTCAATGGGAGACTAAGTGACAATTCAACTTAATGAAGTGAAAGTTAGGATTCACCCCATAGAGCCTCGATGTTGTGTTCATTAAGGCACACCGTTATGGAAGGTTTCTATCAGAATGTTAGTCACAAAACACCAAATGAAAAGTATTCATACACATTAAAAAACAGTTGTCTAAATATCCAGATTTTTTACCCCTCAACGTTTGCCAAAGTACATAATATACAAAACGACTTTGAAATGTTTTATTTGGTTTTGCTGCCAAAATATTTGAATTGAATACCGAGATAGTTCCATACAGCAATTATTTTTAAGGTGCAATCTGTAGTTTTATTTGAAGGTGTACTGCAACACTGATACTGTAGGCTTGAAATGAACCATTTGTTTGTGGGACAAAAAAAAGTTACAGATTGCACCTTTAAGTTTCTTAGCCAGAGTAAAGAGAGAGAAAGAACAGGTAGCAGGCAGAGACAAACAGAACAAGAAAACCTCACATCTGAATGAAAAAGAGGGTGAGGAAAATAGAGGGCGGGTGAGGGACAGATGAGGAGTGGGGGTGAGGGACAGACAGGGAGAGGGGGGGGTAAGAGACATAGGAAGACTGGTGTGTGATATGGAGTGAGGGGTGAGGGACAGACAGGGAGGGGGTTAAGAGACATAGGAAGACTGGTGTGTGATATGGAGTGAGGGGTGAGGGACAGATGAGGAGGGGGGGTGAGGGACAGATAGGGAGGGGGGGGTAAGAGACATAGGAAGACTGGTGTGTGATATGGAGTGAGGGGTGAGGGACAGATGAGGAGGGGGGGAGGGAGGGTAAGAGACATAGGAAGACTGGTGTGTGATATGGAGTGAGGGGTGAGGGACAGATGAGGAGGGGGGGGACAGGGAGGGTAAGAGACATAGGAAGACTGGTGTGTGATATGGAGTGAGGAGACAGGGAGGGTGAGGGACAGACAGGGAGGGGGTAAGAGACATAGGAAGACTGGTGTGTAATATGGAGTGAGGGGTGAGGGACAGATGAGGAGGGGGGGGGGAAGAGACATAGGAAGACTGGTGTGTGATATGGAGTGAGGAGTGAGGGACAGACAGGGAGGGGGGGTAAGAGACATAGGAAGACTGGTGTGTAATATGGAGTGAGGGGTGAGGGACAGACAGGGAGGGGGGTAAGAGACATAGGAAGACTGGTGTGTGATATGGAGTGAGGGGTGAGGGACAAATGAGGAGGGGGGGTAAGAGACATAGGAAGACTGGTGTGTGATATGGAGTGAGGGGTGAGGGACAGATAGGGAAGGGGGGGGGTAAGAGACATAGGAAGACTGGTGTGTAATATGGAGTGAGGGGCGAGGGACAGATGAGGAGGGGGGGGGGGTAAGAGACATAGGAAGACTGGTGTGTGATATGGAGTGAGGGGTGAAGGACAGAGGGGAAGGGGAGTCAAACAGAGCAGGAAGCCGACTTGTGTGACTTGTAGGTGTACGAGCCAGGGCCCTAGCAGGCTGGTGTTTAGCATCAAGGAGGAGATGCTGTCAGTTACTGAGAGGCACTGACGAGTTGGCACTGTAGGGCTGGAAGTTAGCTGGTAAGGCTAGTAGTTAGCGCTCAGGCTAACATAGAGACATAGGAATCCAGTGTATCTGTGGCTAACCAGGGTTAGCGGTTACTCTTCATGGCCTCCTTGGCTGCCAGGATGAGAGGGGTGAGGCTGGAGAGAGGCTTGGCCAGCTTTAGGAATGGATGCTGCAGGGAAGACAAGAGATCAACCAATGAAACAAACTCTTCTCATCACGGTGTGTGTGTAGGTGTATGTTTGTTTGTGCGTGTGTGTACCTGCAGTAGTTCTTTCCCCCCTCCTCTCTTCTCTACATCCATCTCCAGACAGCGGGACAGGAAGGACCTGAACACTGGAGATAACTTCTCTGGAGACTGGAGCTCTGGAGTCCCATTGGTGGCTATCAGGTAGAGGGCCTGTAGGAAACACAGACACACACTGAACATTACTGGCCACCAAGTGCAATGCCTGGACACACACACAAGCATGGAACCCCCCCCATACACACACACAAATCCATCCTCACCCTGAGTGGGTTCTCGTTGAGGTAAGGGGGTTCTCCCTCCACCATCTCTATAGCCATGATGCCCAGGGACCAGATGTCCACCTTGGGTCCGTAGGCCTTCCTGGTCACCACCTCAGGAGCCATCCAGTAGGGAGTCCCCACCATGGTGCTTCTTTTACTCTGCTCTGGAGTGATCTGGGCACAGAACCCAAAGTCAGCTGGAGAGGGAGGGGAGAGAACAGACATGTTAGAGGGACGGTCAACCCAGCAGTATAATGACAGGGGACAATGCAGTAAGATCCAAGTTAGTGTGACTGTCAAGTTAATATGAAACATTCACCTAGTCACATTCAGCTAGACAGAGGAGAGAAAACAGGTAAGTTAGTGTGATTGTCAAGCCAATACAATGATAGGACACAAAACAATAGGACACTTAGGATTGGCAAGGCATATTATCTAGGAACAGAACCCAGAACCAGCTACAGAGGAGTAGGGGGAGAGATGAAGGGAGAGAGGAGGCAGACAGAAAGTGTGTGTGTAACGTGTCCACTGGGAGTTGGGAAGCAAGTACAGGGAGTGAATCATTTAATGAATAAATAGAACGTAATACAATACAAGAAACAGAAAACGCTCACAGACATGAAACCAGAACAGAGTCAATAACGCCTGAGGAAGGACCCAAAAGGAGTGATATACAGTTGAAGTAGGAAGTTTACATACACCTTAGCCAAACATATTTAAACTCAGTTTTTCACCATTCCTGACATTTAGTCCTAGTAAAAATGCCCTGTCTTCGGTCAGTTAGGATCGCCACCTTATTTTAAGCATGTGAAATGTCCGAATAATAGTAGAGAGAATGATTTATTTCAGCTTTTATTTCTTTCATCACATTCCCAGTGGGTTTACATACACTCAATTAGTATTTGGTAGCATTTCCTTTAAATTGTTTAACTTGGGTCAAACATTTCAGGTAGCCTTCCACAAGCTTCCCACAATAAGATGGGGGAATTTTGTCCTATTCCTCCTGACAGTGCTGGTGTAACTGAGTCAGGTTTGTAGGCCTCCTTGCTCGCACACGCTTTTTCAGTTCTGCCCACAATTGGTCTATGGGATTGAGGTCAGGGCTTTGTGATGGTCACTCCAATACCTCGACTTTGTTGCCCTTAAGTCATTTTGCAACAACTTTGGAAGTGTGCTTGGGGTCATTGTCCATTTGGAAGACCCATTTGCGACCAAGCTTTAACTTCCTGACTGATCTTGAGATGTTGCTTCAATATATCCACATAATTTTTCTCCCTCATGATGCCATCTATTTTGTGAAGTGCACCAGTCCCTCCTGCAGCAAAGCACCCCCACAACATGATGCTGCCACCCCCGTGCTTCACGGTTGGGATGGTGTTCTTCGGCTTGCAATCCTCCCCCCTTTTCCTCCAAAAATAACAAGGGTCATTATGGCCAAACAGTTCTATTTTTCTTTCATGAGACCAGAGGATATTTCTCCAAAAAGTACGATCTTTGTCCCCATGTGCAGTTGCAAACTGTACTCTGGCTTTTTTAATGGCGGTTTTGGAGCAGTGGCTTCTTCCTTGCTGAGCGTCCTTTCAGGTTATGTCGATGTCGGACTTGTTTTACTGTGGATATAGATACTTTTCTACCTGTTTCTTCCAGCATCTTCACAAGGTCCTTTGCTGTTGTTCTGGGATTGATTTGCACTTTTCACACCAAAGTACTTTCATCTCTAGGAGACAGAATGCGTCTCCTTCCTGAGCGGTATGACGGCTGCGTGGTCCCATGGTGTTTATACTTGCGTACTATTGTTTGTACAGATGAATGTGGTACCCTCATGCGTTTGGAAATTGTTCTCAAGGATGAACCAGACTTGTGAAGGTCTACAATATTTTTTCTGAGGTCTTGGCTGATTTCTTTTGATTTTCCCATGATGTCAAGCAAAGATGCACTGAGTTTGAAGGTAGGCCTTGAAATACATCCACAGGTACACCTCCAATTGACTCAAATGATGTCAATTAGCCTATCAGAAGCTTCTAAAGCCATGACATAATATTCTGGAATTTTCCAAACTGTTTAAAGGCACAGTCAACTTCATGTATGTAAACTTTTGACCCACTGGAATTGTAATACAGTGAATTATAAGTTAAATAATCAGTCTGTAAACAATTGTTAGAAAAATGACTTGTGTCACAAAGTAGATGTCCGAACCGACTTGTCAAAACTATAGTTTGTTAACAAGAAATTTGTGGAGTGGTTGAAAAACTAGTTTTAATGACCCCAACCTAAGTGTATGTACACTTCCGACTTCAACTGTATATAGGGAAGGTAATCAGGGAAGTGATGGAGTCCAGGTGAGTCTGATGAGGCGCTGGTGTGCGTAACGATGGTGACAGGTGTCCGTAATAATGAGCAGCCTGGTGACCTAGAGCGCCGGAGAGGGAGTATACGTGACAGTGTGTGTGTGTGTGTTCTTACTGAGCTTGACAGATCCGTCCATGCCCAGCAGCACGTTGTCACTCTTGATGTCTCTGTGGATCACCTGGTTGGCATGGAGGAACTCCAGAGCCTGCAGACACTACAGGACACACACGGGACACACCGTCACACACACCTCCCTGTGCTCTGTGACTGAGTGTGTGTGAGTATACCTTTCGGCAGACAGCAGCAGTGTGTGTGTGTGTACCTCTCTGCACACGGCAGCGATCTGAGCCTCGTCCATGCATGTTTCCGTGACAACGTCCGTGAGCGAACCTCCAGCCAGATACTCCATCACCACAAACAACTCCTCACCTACCAGGAAACTACACACACACACACACACACACACACACACACACACACACACACACACACACACACACACACACACACACACACACAAAGTAAATAACTGACTCCAACACACAGAGTACTGACACAGGCGTACTTCTGAGGTGTGTGTGTGTGTGTGTGTGTGCGTGCGTGCGTGCGTGTGTTACCTGTCTACGTAGTTGACGATGTTAGGTTGTTGTAACTCCTTCATCACCAGGATCTCGTTGATGATCAGCTCCTTCTTCGGCTGTTTCTGGAGGTTGATCTGTTTGATAGCTACCTGTAACACACACACACACACAAGTTCTAAATCTGTGTCAAGTCTGTTGTGTGAATTGCATTCTTAGTTTGTACTGTATGTCAGCCTGAATGTGTGTGTGTGTGTGTTGGTGTTGACACAGGAAGGGACAATACCTCTGCACCAGTGGCAACATCGATGGCTGTGTAGACAGTACCAGACGCTCTGAGAGAGAGAACGAGAGAGAGAAAGAACGAGAGAGTAGAGTCCAATTTGTAACTTGGATAAGGGCACAAAAAGGTGAACATGTAAATGGACTCACCTCTGCAGTGTGTGTGTGTGTGTGTGTGTGTGTGTGTGTGTGTGTGTGTGTGTGTGTGTGTCTCACCCCTGGCCGATCTTCTCATAGCGTGTGTACTTCTTCTTGGGATCTCCAATACTGACGATGGTTCCTGAAAGACATAGAACCAGACTGGTGACATAATGTGTGTGACATACCGTATGTCATGTGATATGCTGTATGTCTGTGTGTCATGTGATGTGTGTGATATACTGTATGTCTGTGTGTAATGTGATGTGTGTGATATGCTGTATGTCTGTGTGTCATGTGATGTGTGTGATATACTGTATGTCTGTGTGTCATGTGATGTGTGTGATATACTGTATGTCATGTGATGTGTGTGATATGCTGTATGTCTGTGTGTCATGTGATGTGTGTGATATGCTGTATGTCTGTGTGTAATGTGATGTGTGTGATATACTGTATGTCTGTGTGTAATGTGATGTGTGTGATATACCGTATGTCATGTGATATGCTGTATGTCTGTGTGTCATGTGATGTGTGTGATATACTGTATGTCATGTGATATGCTGTATGTCTGTGTGTAATGTGATGTGTGTGATATACTGTATGTCATGTGATGTGTGTGATGTGTGTGATATGCTGTATGTCTGTGTGTCATGTGATGTGTGTGATATACTGTATGTCATGTGATGTGTGTGATGTGTGTGATATGCTGTATGTCTGTGTGTCATGTGATGTGTGTGATATACTGTATGTCATGTGATGTGTGTGATGTGTGTGATATGCTGTATGTCTGTGTGTCATGTGATGTGTGTGATATACTGTATGTCATGTGATATGCTGTATGTCTGTGTGTAATGTGATGTGTGTGATATACTGTATGTCATGTGATATGCTGTATGTCTGTGTGTAATGTGATGTGTGTGATATACTGTATGTCATGTGATATGCTGTATGTCTGTGTGTAATGTGATGTGTGTGATATACTGTATGTCATGTGATATGCTGTATGTCTGTGTGTAATGTGATGTGTGTGATATACTGTATGTCATGTGATGTGTGTGATGTGTGTGATATGCTGTATGTCTGTGTGTCATGTGATGTGTGTGATATGCTGTATGTCTGTGTGTAATGTGATGTGTGTGATATACTGTATGTCTGTGTGTAATGTGATGTGTGTGATATACCGTATGTCATGTGATATGCTGTATGTCTGTGTGTCATGTGATGTGTGTGATATACTGTATGTCATGTGATATGCTGTATGTCTGTGTGTAATGTGATGTGTGTGATATACTGTATGTCATGTGATGTGTGTGATGTGTGTGATATGCTGTATGTCTGTGTGTCATGTGATGTGTGTGATATACTGTATGTCATGTGATGTGTGTGATGTGTGTGATATGCTGTATGTCTGTGTGTCATGTGATGTGTGTGATATACTGTATGTCATGTGATGTGTGTGATGTGTGTGATATGCTGTATGTCTGTGTGTCATGTGATGTGTGTGATATACTGTATGTCATGTGATATGCTGTATGTCTGTGTGTAATGTGATGTGTGTGATATACTGTATGTCATGTGATATGCTGTATGTCTGTGTGTAATGTGATGTGTGTGATATACTGTATGTCATGTGATATGCTGTATGTTTGTGTGTAATGTGATGTGTGTGATATACTGTATGTCATGTGATATGCTGTATGTCTGTGTGTAATGTGATGTGTGTGATATGCTGTATGTCTGTGTGTCATGTGATGTGTGTGATATACTGTATGTCATGTGATATGCTGTATGTCTGTGTGTAATGTGATGTGTGTGATATACTGTATGTCATGTGATATGCTGTATTTCTGTGTGTAATGTGATGTGTGTGATATACTGTATGTCATGTGATATGCTGTATGTCTGTGTGTAATGTGATGTGTGTGATATACTGTATGTCATGTGATATGCTGTATGTCTGTGTGTAATGTGATGTGTGTGATATACTGTATGTCATGTGATGTGTGTGATGTGTGTGATATGCTGTATGTCTGTGTGTCATGTGATGTGTGTGATATACTGTATGTCATGTGATATGCTGTATGTCTGTGTGTAATGTGATGTTTGTGATATACTGTATGTCATGTGATGTGTGTGATGTGTGTGATATGCTGTATGTCTGTGTGTCATGTGATGTGTGTGATATACTGTATGTCTGTGTGTCATGTGATGTGTGTGATATACTGTATGTCATGTGATGTGTGTGATGTGTGTGATATGCTGTATGTCTGTGTGTCATGTGATGTGTGTGATATGCTGTATGTCTGTGTGTAATGTGATGTGTGTGATATACTGTATGTCTGTGTGTCATGTGATGTGTGTGATATGCTGTATGTCTGTGTGTAATGTGATGTGTGTGATATACTGTATGTCTGTGTGTCATGTGATGTGTGTGATATGCTGTATGTCTGTGTGTAATGTGATGTGTGTGATATACTGTATGTCATGTGATGTGTGTGATATACTGTATGTCTGTGTCATGTGATGTGTGTGATATGCTGTATGTCTGTGTGTCATGTGATGTGTGTGATATGCTGTATGTCTGTGTGTAATGTGATGTGTGTGCTATACTGTATGTCATGTGATGTGTGTGATATGCTGTATGTCTGTGTGTCATGTGATGTGTGTGATATGCTGTGTCTGTGTGTCATGTGATGTGTGTGATATGCTGTATGTCTGTGTGTAATGTGATGTGTGTGATATACTGTATGTCTGTGTGTAATGTGATGTGTGTGATATACCATATGTCATGTGATATGCTGTATGTCTGTGTGTCATGTGATGTGTGTGATATACTGTATGTCATGTGATGTGTGTGATGTGTGTGATATGCTGTATGTCTGTGTGTCATGTGATGTGTGTGATATACTGTATGTCATGTGATGTGTGTGATATGCTGTATGTCTGTGTGTCATGTGATGTGTGTGATATACTGTATGTCATGTGATGTGTGTGATATGCTGTATGTCTGTGTGTCATGTGATGTGTGTGATATACTGTATGTCTGTGTGTCATGTGATGTGTGTGATATACTGTATGTCATGTGATGTGTGTGATATGCTGTATGTCTGTGTGTCATGTGATGTGTGTGATATACTGTATGTCATGTGATATGCTGTATGTCTGTGTGTAATGTGATGTGTGTGATATACTGTATGTCATGTGATATGCTGTATGTCTGTGTGTAATGTGATGTGTGTGATATACTGTATGTCATGTGATATGCTGTATGTCTGTGTGTAATGTGATGTGTGTGATATACTGTATGTCATGTGATATGCTGTATGTCTGTGTGTCATGTGATGTGTGTGATATACTGTATGTCATGTGATATGCTGTATGTCTGTGTGTAATGTGATGTGTGTGTTATACTGTATGTCATGTGATATGCTGTATGTCTGTGTGTAATGTGATGTGTGTGATATACTGTATGTCATGTGATATGCTGTATTTCTGTGTGTAATGTGATGTGTGTGATATACTGTATGTCATGTGATATGCTGTATGTCTGTGTGTAATGTGATGTGTGTGATATACTGTATGTCATGTGATGTGTGTGATGTGTGATATGCTGTATGTCTGTGTGTCATGTGATGTGTGTGATATACTGTATGTCTGTGTGTCATGTGATGTGTGTGATATACTGTATGTCATGTGATGTGTGTGATGTGTGTGATATGCTGTATGTCTGTGTGTCATGTGATGTGTGTGATATGCTGTATGTCTGTGTGTAATGTGATGTGTGTGATATACTGTATGTCTGTGTGTCATGTGATGTGTGTGATATGCTGTATGTCTGTGTGTAATGTGATGTGTGTGATATACTGTATGTCATGTGATGTGTGTGATATACTGTATGTCTGTGTGTCATGTGATGTGTGTGATATGCTGTATGTCTGTGTGTCATGTGATGTGTGTGATATGCTGTATGTCTGTGTGTAATGTGATGTGTGTGCTATACTGTATGTCATGTGATGTGTGTGATATGCTGTATGTCTGTGTGTAATGTGATGTGTGTGATATGCTGTGTCTGTGTGTCATGTGATGTGTGTGATATGCTGTATGTCATGTGATGTGTGTGATATGCTGTATGTCTGTGTGTAATGTGATGTGTGTGATATGCTGTATGTCATGTGATATGCTGTATGTCTGTGTGTCATGTGATGTGTGTGATATACTGTATGTCTGTGTGTAATGTGATGTGTGTGATATGCTGTATGTCTGTGTGTCATGTGATGTGTGTGATATACTGTATGTCTGTGTGTCATGTGATGTGTGTGATATACTGTATGTCATGTGATGTGTGTGATATGCTGTACGTCTGTGTGTCATGTGATGTGTGTGATATGCTGTATGTCTGTGTGTAATGTGATGTGTGTGATATACTGTATGTCTGTGTGTATGTGATGTGATATACCGTATGTCATGTGTATGTCTGTGTGTCATGTGATGTGTGTGATATACTGTATGTCATGTGATATGCTGTATGTCTGTGTGTAATGTGATGTGTGATATACTGTATGTCATGTGATGTGTGTGATGTGTGTGATATGCTGTATGTCTGTGTGTCATGTGATGTGTGTGATATACTGTATGTCATGTGATGTGTGTGATGTGTGTGATATGCTGTATGTCTGTGTGTCATGTGATGTGTGTGATATACTGTATGTCATGTGATGTGTGTGATGTGTGTGATATGCTGTATGTCTGTGTGTCATGTGATGTGTGTGATATACTGTATGTCATGTGATATGCTGTATGTCTGTGTGTAATGTGATGTGTGTGATATACTGTATGTCATGTGATATGCTGTATGTCTGTGTGTAATGTGATGTGTGTGATATACTGTATGTCATGTGATATGCTGTATGTTTGTGTGTAATGTGATGTGTGTGATATACTGTATGTCATGTGATATGCTGTATGTCTGTGTGTAATGTGATGTGTGTGATATGCTGTATGTCTGTGTGTCATGTGATGTGTGTGATATACTGTATGTCATGTGATATGCTGTATGTCTGTGTGTAATGTGATGTGTGTGATATACTGTATGTCATGTGATATGCTGTATTTCTGTGTGTAATGTGATGTGTGTGATATACTGTATGTCATGTGATATGCTGTATGTCTGTGTGTAATGTGATGTGTGTGATATACTGTATGTCATGTGATATGCTGTATGTCTGTGTGTAATGTGATGTGTGTGATATACTGTATGTCATGTGATGTGTGTGATGTGTGTGATATGCTGTATGTCTGTGTGTCATGTGATGTGTGTGATATACTGTATGTCATGTGATATGCTGTATGTCTGTGTGTAATGTGATGTTTGATGATATACTGTATGTCATGTGATGTGTGTGATGTGTGTGATATGCTGTATGTCTGTGTGTCATGTGATGTGTGTGATATACTGTATGTCTGTGTGTCATGTGATGTGTGTGATATACTGTATGTCATGTGATGTGTGTGATGTGTGTGATATGCTGTATGTCTGTGTGTCATGTGATGTGTGTGATATGCTGTATGTCTGTGTGTAATGTGATGTGTGTGATATACTGTATGTCTGTGTGTCATGTGATGTGTGTGATATGCTGTATGTCTGTGTGTAATGTGATGTGTGTGATATACTGTATGTCTGTGTGTCATGTGATGTGTGTGATATGCTGTATGTCTGTGTGTAATGTGATGTGTGTGATATACTGTATGTCATGTGATGTGTGTGATATACTGTATGTCTGTGTCATGTGATGTGTGTGATATGCTGTATGTCTGTGTGTCATGTGATGTGTGTGATATGCTGTATGTCTGTGTGTAATGTGATGTGTGTGCTATACTGTATGTCATGTGATGTGTGTGATATGCTGTATGTCTGTGTGTCATGTGATGTGTGTGATATGCTGTGTCTGTGTGTCATGTGATATATGCTGTATGTCTGTGTGTAATGTGATGTGTGTGATATACTGTATGTCTGTGTGTAATGTGATGTGTGTGATATACCATATGTCATGTGATATGCTGTATGTCTGTGTGTCATGTGATGTGTGTGATATACTGTATGTCATGTGATGTGTGTGATGTGTGTGATATGCTGTATGTCTGTGTGTCATGTGATGTGTGTGATATACTGTATGTCATGTGATGTGTGTGATGTGTGTGATATGCTGTATGTCTGTGTGTCATGTGTGTGTGTGATATACTGTATGTCATGTGATGTGTGTGATATGCTGTATGTCTGTGTGTCATGTGATGTGTGTGATATACTGTATGTCTGTGTGTCATGTGATGTGTGTGATATACTGTATGTCTGTGTGTCATGTGATGTGTGTGATATACTGTATGTCATGTGATATGCTGTATGTCTGTGTGTAATGTGATGTGTGTGATATACTGTATGTCATGTGATATGCTGTATGTCTGTGTGTAATGTGATGTGTGTGATGTATATATATGCTGTATGTCTGTGTGTAATATGCTGTATGTCTGTGTGTAATGTATGTATGTCATGTGATATACTGTATGTCTGTGTGTCATGTGATGTGTATGTCTGTGTGTATATATACTGTATGTCTGTGTGTAATATGTGTATGTCTGTGTGATATACTGTATGTCTGTGTGTCATGTGATGTGTGTGATATACTGTCATGTGATATGCTGTATGTCTGTGTGTAATGTGATGTGTGTGATATACTGTATGTCATGTGATGTGTGTGATGTGATGTGTGTGATATACTGCTGTATGTCTGTGTGTCATGTGATGTGTGTGATATACTGTATGTCATGTGATGTGTGTGATGCTGTATGTCTGTGTGTCATGTGATGTGTGTGATATACTGTATGTCATGTGATGTGTGTGATGTGTGTGATATGTCTGTGTGTCATGTGATGTGTGTGATATACTGTATGTCATGTGTGTGATATACTGTATGTCTGTGTGTAATGTGATGTGTGTGTGATATGTATGTCTGTGATGTCATATACTGTATGTCATGTGATATGCTGTATGTCTGTGTGTAATGTGATGTGTGTGATATACTGTATGTCTGTGTGTCATGTGAATGTGTGTGATATACTGTATGTCATGTGTATGTGTATGTCATGTGTGATATACTGTATGTCTGTGTGTCATGTGATGATACTGTATGTCATGTGATATGTCTGTGTGTAATGTGATGTGTGTGATATACTGTATGTCATGTGATGTGTGTGATGTGTGTGATATGCTGTATGTCTGTGTGTGTGTAATGTGATGTGTGTGATATACTGTATGTCATGTGATGTCATGTCTGATGTGTATGTCTGTGTGTCATGTGATGTGTGTGATATACTGTATGTCTGTGTGTCATGTGATGTGTGTGATATACTGTATGTCATGTGATGTGTGTGATGTGTGTGATATGCTGTATGTCTGTGTGTCATGTGATGTGTGTGATATGTATGTCATGTGATATACTGTATGTCTGTGTGTATGTGATGTGTGTGATATGCTGTATGTCTGTGATGTGTGTGATGTGTGTGATATGCTGTATGTCTGTGTGTGATGTGTGTGATATACTGCTGTGTGTCTGTCATGTGATGTGTGTGATATACTGTATGTGATGTGTGTCTGTGTGTATGTGATGTGATATGCTGTATGTCTGTGTGTGTGTCATGTGATGTGTGTGATATGCTGTGTCTGTGTGTCATATGTGTGTGATATGCTGTATGTCATGTGATGTGTGTGATATACTGTATGTCTGTGTGTGATATGCTGTATGTCTGTGTGTCATGTGATGTGTGTGATATACTGTATGTCATGTGATATGCTGTATGTCTGTGTGTCATGTGATGTGTGTGATATACTGTATGTCATGTGATGTGTGTGTGATATGCTGTATGTCTGTGTGTCATGTGATGTCTGTATGTCATGATGTGTGTGATATGCTGTATGTCTGTATGTGTCTGTGTGTCATGTGTGTGTGTGATATACTGTATGTCATGTGTATGATATACTGTATGTCTGTGTGTCATGTGATGTGTGTGATGTCATGTGTGTGATATGCTGTATGTCTGTGTGTATGTGATGTGTGTGATATACTGTATGTCATGTGTGTGCTGTATGTCTGTGTGTCATGTGATGTGTGTGATATACTGTATGTCATGTGATATGCTGTATGTCTGTGTGTAATGTGATGTGTGTGATGTCATATATGCTGTATGTCTGTGTGTATGTGATATGCTGTATGTCTGTGTGTAATGTGATGTGTGTGATATACTGTCATGTGATGTCATGTGATGTGTGTGATATGCTGTATGTCTGTGTGTCATGTGATGTGTGTGATGTGTCTGTGTGTAATGTGATGTGTGTGATATACTGTATGTCTGTGTGTAATGTGATGTGTGTGATATACTGTATGTCATGTGATATGCTGTATGTCTGTGTGTCATGTGATGTGTGTGATATACTGTATGTCATGTGATATGCTGTATGTCTGTGTGTAATATGTGTGTGATATACTGTATGTCTGTGTGATGTGTGTGATATGCTGTATGTCTGTGTGTCATGTGATGTGTGTGATATACTGTATGTCATGTGATGTGTGTGATGTGTGTGATATGCTGTATGTCTGTGTGTCATGTGATGTGTGTGATATACTGTATGTCATGTGATGTCATGTGTGTGATATGCTGTATGTCTGTGTGTCATGTGATGTGTGTGATATACTGTATGTCATGTGATATGCTGTATGTCTGTGTGTAATGTGATGTGTGTGATATACTGTATGTCATGTGATATGCTGTATGTCTGTGTGTAATGTGATGTGTGTGATATACTGTATGTCATGTGATATGCTGTATGTCTGTGTGTAATGTGATGTGTGTGATATACTGTATGTCATATATGCTGTATGTCTGTGTGTAATGTGATGTGTGTGATATGCTGTATGTCTGTGTGTCATGTGATGTGTGTGATATACTGTATGTCATGTGATATGCTGTATGTCTGTGTGTAATGTGATGTGTGTGATATACTGTATGTCATGTGATATGTGTATGTGTGTAATGTGATGTGTGTGATATATGTATGTCATGTGATATGCTGTATGTCTGTGTGTAATGTGATGTGTGTGATATACTGTATGTCATGTGATATGCTGTATGTCTGTGTGTAATGTGATGTGTGTGATATACTGTATGTCATGTGATGTGTGTGATGTGTGTGATATGCTGTATGTCTGTGTGTCATGTGATGTGTGTGATATACTGTATGTCATGTGTGTGTATGTCTGTGTGTAATGTGATGTTTGTGATATACTGTATGTCATGTGATGTGTGTGATGTGATATGCTGTATGTCTGTGTGTCATATGCTGTATGTCTGTGTGTCATGTGATGTGTGTGATATACTGTATGTCATGTGATGTGTGTGATGTGTGTGATATGTGTATGTCTGTGTGTCATGTGATGTGTGTGATATGCTGTATGTCTGTGTGTCATGTGATGTGTGTGATATACTGTATGTCTGTGTGTAATGTGATGTGTGTGATATGCTGTATGTCTGTGTGTAATGTGATGTGTGTGATATACTGTATGTCTGTGTGTCATGTGATGTGTGTGATATGCTGTAATGTGATGTGTGATATACTGTATGTCATGTGATGTGTGTGATATACTGTATGTCTGTGTCATGTGATGTGTGTGATATGCTGTATGTCTGTGTGTCATGTGATGTGTGTGATATGCTGTATGTCTGTGTGTAATGTGATGTGTGTGCTATACTGTATGTCATGTGATGTGTGTGATATGCTGTATGTCTGTGTGTCATGTGATGTGTGTGATATGCTGTGTCTGTGTGTCATGTGATGTGTGTGATATGCTGTATGTCTGTGTGTAATGTGATGTGTGTGATATACTGTATGTCTGTGTGTAATGTGATGTGTGTGATATACCATATGTCATGTGATATGCTGTATGTCTGTGTGTCATGTGATGTGTGTGATATACTGTATGTCATGTGATGTGTGTGATGTGTGTGATATGCTGTATGTCTGTGTGTCATGTGATGTGTGTGATATACTGTATGTCATGTGATGTGTGTGATGTGTGTGATATGCTGTATGTCTGTGTGTCATGTGATGTGTGTGATATACTGTATGTCATGTGATGTGTGTGATATGCTGTATGTCTGTGTGTCATGTGATGTGTGTGATATACTGTATGTCTGTGTGTCATGTGATGTGTGTGATATACTGTATGTCATGTGATGTGTGTGATATGCTGTATGTCTGTGTGTCATGTGATGTGTGTGATATACTGTATGTCATGTGATATGCTGTATGTCTGTGTGTAATGTGATGTGTGTGATATACTGTATGTCATGTGATATGCTGTATGTCTGTGTGTAATGTGATGTGTGTGATATACTGTATGTCATGTGATATGCTGTATGTCTGTGTGTAATGTGATGTGTGTGATATACTGTATGTCATGTGATATGCTGTATGTCTGTGTGTCATGTGATGTGTGTGATATACTGTATGTCATGTGATATGCTGTATGTCTGTGTGTAATGTGATGTGTGTGATATACTGTATGTCATGTGATATGCTGTATGTCTGTGTGTAATGTGATGTGTGTGTTATACTGTATGTCATGTGATATGCTGTATGTCTGTGTGTAATGTGATGTGTGTGATATACTGTATGTCATGTGATATGCTGTATTTCTGTGTGTAATGTGATGTGTGTGATATACTGTATGTCATGTGATATGCTGTATGTCTGTGTGTAATGTGATGTGTGTGATATACTGTATGTCATGTGATGTGTGTGATGTGTGTGATATGCTGTATGTCTGTGTGTCATGTGATGTGTGTGATATACTGTATGTCTGTGTGTCATGTGATGTGTGTGATATACTGTATGTCATGTGATGTGTGTGATGTGTGTGATATGCTGTATGTCTGTGTGTCATGTGATGTGTGTGATATGCTGTATGTCTGTGTGTAATGTGATGTGTGTGATATACTGTATGTCTGTGTGTCATGTGATGTGTGTGATATGCTGTATGTCTGTGTGTAATGTGATGTGTGTGATATACTGTATGTCATGTGATGTGTGTGATATACTGTATGTCTGTGTGTCATGTGATGTGTGTGATATGCTGTATGTCTGTGTGTCATGTGATGTGTGTGATATGCTGTATGTCTGTGTGTAATGTGATGTGTGTGCTATACTGTATGTCATGTGATGTGTGTGATATGCTGTATGTCTGTGTGTAATGTGATGTGTGTGATATGCTGTGTCTGTGTGTCATGTGATGTGTGTGATATGCTGTATGTCATGTGATGTGTGTGATATGCTGTATGTCTGTGTGTAATGTGATGTGTGTGATATGCTGTATGTCATGTGATATGCTGTATGTCTGTGTGTAATGTGATGTGTGTGATATACTGTATGTCATGTGATATGCTGTATGTCTGTGTGTAATGTGATGTGTGTGATATACTGTATGTCATGTGATGTGTGTGATATGCTGTATGTCTGTGTGTCATGTGATGTGTGTGATATACTGTATGTCATGTGATGTGTGTGATGTGTGTGATATGCTGTATGTCTGTGTGTCATGTGATGTGTGTGATATGCTGTATGTCTGTGTGTAATGTGATGTGTGTGATATGCTGTATGTCTGTGTGTAATGTGATGTGTGTGATATACTGTATGTCTGTGTGTCATGTGATGTGTGTGATATACTGTATGTCTGTGTGTCATGTGATGTGTGTGATATACTGTATGTCATGTGATGTGTGTGATGTGTGTGATATGCTGTATGTCTGTGTGTCATGTGATGTGTGTGATATGCTGTATGTCTGTGTGTAATGTGATGTGTGTGATATACTGTATGTCTGTGTGTCATGTGATGTGTGTGATATGCTGTATGTCTGTGTGTAATGTGATGTGTGTGATATACTGTATGTCATGTGATGTGTGTGATATACTGTATGTCTGTGTGTCATGTGATGTGTGTGATATGCTGTATGTCTGTGTGTCATGTGATGTGTGTGATATGCTGTATGTCTGTGTGTAATGTGATGTGTGTGCTATACTGTATGTCATGTGATGTGTGTGATATGCTGTATGTCTGTGTGTAATGTGATGTGTGTGATATGCTGTGTCTGTGTGTCATGTGATGTGTGTGATATGCTGTATGTCATGTGATGTGTGTGATATGCTGTATGTCTGTGTGTAATGTGATGTGTGTGATATGCTGTATGTCATGTGATATGCTGTATGTCTGTGTGTAATGTGATGTGTGTGATATACTGTATGTCATGTGATATGCTGTATGTCTGTGTGTAATGTGATGTGTGTGATATACTGTATGTCATGTGATGTGTGTGATGTGTGTGATATGCTGTATGTCTGTGTGTCATGTGATGTGTGTGATATACTGTATGTCTGTGTGTCATGTGATGTGTGTGATATACTGTATGTCATGTGATGTGTGTGATGTGTGTGATATGCTGTATGTCTGTGTGTCATGTGATGTGTGTGATATGCTGTATGTCTGTGTGTAATGTGATGTGTGTGATATACTGTATGTCTGTGTGTCATGTGATGTGTGTGATATGCTGTATGTCTGTGTGTAATGTGATGTGTGTGATATACTGTATGTCATGTGATGTGTGTGATATACTGTATGTCTGTGTGTCATGTGATGTGTGTGATATGCTGTATGTCTGTGTGTCATGTGATGTGTGTGATATGCTGTATGTCTGTGTGTAATGTGATGTGTGTGCTATACTGTATGTCATGTGATGTGTGTGATATGCTGTATGTCTGTGTGTAATGTGATGTGTGTGATATGCTGTGTCTGTGTGTCATGTGATGTGTGTGATATGCTGTATGTCATGTGATGTGTGTGATATGCTGTATGTCTGTGTGTAATGTGATGTGTGTGATATGCTGTATGTCATGTGATATGCTGTATGTCTGTGTGTAATGTGATGTGTGTGATATACTGTATGTCATGTGATATGCTGTATGTCTGTGTGTAATGTGATGTGTGTGATATACTGTATGTCATGTGATGTGTGTGATATGCTGTATGTCTGTGTGTCATGTGATGTGTGTGATATACTGTATGTCATGTGATGTGTGTGATGTGTGATATGCTGTATGTCTGTGTGTCATGTGATGTGTGTGATATGCTGTATGTCTGTGTGTAATGTGATGTGTGTGATATACTGTATGTCTGTGTGTAATGTGATGTGTGTGATATACTGTATGTCTGTGTGTCATGTGATGTGTGTGATATACTGTATGTCTGTGTGTCATGTGATGTGTGTGATATACTGTATGTCATGTGATGTGTGTGATGTGTGTGATATGCTGTATGTCTGTGTGTCATGTGATGTGTGTGATATGCTGTATGTCTGTGTGTAATGTGATGTGTGATATACTGTATGTCTGTGTGTCATGTGATGTGTGTGATATGCTGTATGTCTGTGTGTAATGTGATGTGTGTGATATACTGTATGTCATGTGATGTGTGTGATATACTGTATGTCTGTGTGTCATGTGATGTGTGTGATATGCTGTATGTCTGTGTGTCATGTGATGTGTGTGATATGCTGTATGTCTGTGTGTAATGTGATGTGTGTGCTATACTGTATGTCATGTGATGTGTGTGATATGCTGTATGTCTGTGTGTAATGTGATGTGTGTGATATGCTGTGTCTGTGTGTCATGTGATGTGTGTGATATGCTGTATGTCATGTGATGTGTGTGATATGCTGTATGTCTGTGTGTAATGTGATGTGTGTGATATGCTGTATGTCATGTGATGTGTGTGATATACTGTATGTCTGTGTGTCATGTGATGTGTGTGATATACTGTATGTCATGTGATGTGTGTGATGTGTGTGATATGCTGTATGTCTGTGTGTCATGTGATGTGTGTGATATGCAGTATGTCTGTGTGTGATGTGATGTGTGTGATATGCAATATGTCT
>NC_060193.1:53835491-53847633 GCF_021184085.1 Oncorhynchus gorbuscha
TCAAACACACATACCCTACACACACACAGATTATTACTCAAACACACATACCCTACACACACACAGATTATTACTCAAACACACATACCCTACACACACACACACACACACACACACACACACACAGATTATTACTCAAACACACATACCCTACACACACACACACAGATTATTACTCAAACACACATACCCTACACACACACAAACACACACAGATTATTACTCAAACACACATACCCTACACACACAGATTATTACTCAAACACACATACCCTACACAAACACACACACAGATTATTACTCAAACACACATACCCTACACACACACACAGATTATTACCCAAACACACATACCCTACACACACACTGTCACGCCTTGGTCATTGTATTTTGTGTTTTTGTTATATGTTTGGGTAGGCCAGGGTGTGACATGGGTTTATATGTTGTTTTTCGTATTGGGGTTTGTAGTATTTGGGATCGCGGCTGATTAGAGGTGTTGTATAGGCTTGGCTGCCTGAGGCGATTCTCAATCAGTCAGGTGATTCTCGTTGTCTCTGATTGGGAACCGTATTTAGGCAGCCTGAGTTTCGCTTTGTATTTTTTTTATATGCCATTTAGCAGACGCATTTCGTGGGTGATTGTTCCAGTCTCTGTGTTGTGGTCACCAGATAGGCTGTAATTAGTTTTACGTTCCGTTTGTTGTTTTTGTATTTAGTATCAGTTATTTAATGTACCGCGTTTTTTTTCATTAAAGTCTTGAGTAACCAACACGCTGCATTTCGGTCCGACTCTCTTCTTTCAACAGACGAACGCCGTTACAGAATCACCCACCACTCACGGACCGAGCAGTGTGTAAACTGGCAGCGACAGCTTCAGCAGCGAAAGGAGGACGTTATGGACGGTAGAGGCATGGAGTATACGACGTGGGAAGTAATCGACAGGTGGGCGGCCGACCCAGAGAGAGTGCAGGCGCCCGCCTGGGATTCGCTTCAGCAGTGCGAAGAGGGCTACAGGCGAATGGAGTCAAAAAGGAAAACACGGCGACGCAGTGCGAAAACCGAAAGTAACCCCCAATTATTTATTGGGGGAGGGCGCAAAGAGAGAGAGTGGCTGAGTCAGGGTTCAGACCTGAGCCAACTCTCCCTGTTAATCGTGAAGAGCAGTTGCAGTGGGAGAGGCTGCACCACTTGGAGAATTGGACATGGGAGGAGGAATTAGACGGTAAAGGACCCTGGGCTCAGCCTGGAGAATATCTCCGTCCCAAGGAAGAAATAGAAGCGGCTAAAGCGGAGAGGCGCTGGTATGAGGAGGCAGCACGGCGACGCGGTTGGAAGCCTGAAAAGCAGCCCAAAAAAATTATTGGGGGGGGCTAGAAGGGAGTATGGTTATGCCAGTTAGGAGACCTGCGCAAACTCCCTGTGCTCACCGTTGGGTTAGAGAGACCGGGCAGGCACCGTGTTATGCTATGGAGCGCACAGTGTTTCCAGTGCGGGTGCAGAGCCAGGTGCGGCACATACCAGCCCTTCCTATTGGCCGGGCTAGAATGGGCATCGAGCCAGGTAAGCTTGGGCAGGCTCGGTGCTCAAGAGCTCCAGTGCGCCTGCACGGTCCGGTCGAACCAGAGCCACCTCCACACACCAGTCCTCCGGTAGCAGCTCCCCGCACCAGGCTTCCTGTGCGTGTCCTCGATCCAGTACCACCAGTTCCAGCACCACGCACAAGGCCTCCAGTGCGCCTCGCCTGTTCAGCGCAGCCAGCGCTTTTCTCCTCTCCTGCGCTGTCGGAGTCTCCCGCCTGTTCAGCGCAGCCAGAGCCTTTCTCCTCTCCTGCGCTGCCGGAGTCTCCCGTCTGCCCAGCGCCGCCAGTGCTCCCAGTCTGCCCAGCGCCGCCAGTGCTCCCAGTCTGCCCAGCGCCGCCAGTCTGCCCAGCGCCGCCAGTGCTTCCAGTCTGCCCAGCGCCGCCAGTGCCGCCAGTCAGCCCAGCGCCGCCAGACAACCAGTCTCTTCCAGATCTGCCAGACAACCAGTCTCTTCCAGATCTGCCAGACAACCAGTCTCTTCCAGATCTGCCAGACAACCAGTCTCTTCCAGATCTGCCAGACAACCAGTCTCTTCCAGATCTGCCAGACAACCAGAATCTTCCAGATCTGCTTGTCAACCTGAATCTTCCAGTTCCGCCAGCCAGCCAGGATTTACCGGAGCCTACTACCTGCCTGAGCTTCATCTCAGTACTGGGCTTCCTCTCAGTACTGGGCTTCCTCTCAGTACTGGGCTTCATCTCAGTACTGGGCTTCCCCTCAGTCCCGGGCTGCCCCTCAGTCCCAGGCTGCCCCTCAGTCCCAGGCTGCCCCTCTGTCCCGAGATGCCCCTCTGTCCCGAGATGCCCCTCGGTCCCGAGATGCCCCTCGGTCCCGAGATGCCCCTCGGTCCCGAGATGCCCCTCGGTCCCGAGATGCCCCTCGGTCCCGAGATGCCCCTCGGTCCCGAGATGCCCCTCGGTCCCGAGATGCCCCTCGGTCCCGAGATGCCCCTCGGTCCCGAGATGCCCCTCTGTCCTGAGATGCCCCTCTGTCCCGAGATGCCCCTCAGTTATGTGGGGATCTGGGTGAGGACTATTAGGCCATGGTCGGCGGAGAGGGTGGATTATCCCAGGACGCGAAGGGGAGGAACAAGGACATTTATGGAGTGGGGTCCACGTCCCGAGCCGGAACCGCCACCATGGACAGACGCCCACCCGGACCCTCCCTATGCTTTTGAGGTGCGCCCGGGAGTCCGCACCTTAGGGGGGGGTTCTGTCACGCCTTGGTCATTGTATTTTGTGTTTTTGTTATATGTTTGGGTAGGCCAGGGTGTGACATGGGTTTATATGTTGTTTTTCGTATTGGGGTTTGTAGTATTTGGGATCGCGGCTGATTAGGGGTGTTGTATAGGCTTGGCTGCCTGAGGCGATTCTCAATCAGTCAGGTGATTCTCGTTGTCTCTGATTGGGAACCGTATTTAGGCAGCCTGAGTTTCGCTTTGTATTTCGTGGGTGATTGTTCCTGCCTCTGTGTTGTAGTCACCAGATAGGCTCTAATTAGTTTTACGTTCCGTTTGTTGTTTTTGTATTTAGTATCAGTTATTTCATGTACCGCGCGTTTTTCCATTAAAGTCTTGAGTAACCAACACGCTGCATTTCGGTCCGACTCTCTTCTTTCAACAGACGAACGCCGTTACACACACACAGATTATTACTCAAACACACATACCCTACACACACACACACACACACACACACAGAGTATTACTCAAACACACATACCCTACACACACACACAGATTATTACTCAAACATACATACCCTACACACACACACACACACACACACACAGATTATTACTCAAACACATATACCCTACACAAACACACATATTATTACTCAAACACACATACCCTACACACACACACAGATTATTACTCAAACACACATACCCTACACACACACACACAGATTATTACTCAAACACACATACTCTACACATACACACACACACAGATTATTACTCAAACACACATACCCTACACACACACACAAATTATTACTCAAACACACATACCCTACACACACACACAGATTATTACTCAAACACACACACATATACGCCACAGACACACACGCGCACAGATGAATAGTTAAACACACACACTTAGAGAAACAAAGACAGACTCACTGTGAACTCTCCTGTGACGGCGTCGAAGCCCACATGGATGGTGTGTTCAAAGTCTGACGGAGAGGAGATCTCTGGTCTGTTGTCCTTATCACGATCCTTCTTCCTGCCTCCTGACACACACACACACACACACACACACACACACACACACACACACACACACACACACACACACACACACACACACACACACACACACACACACACACACACACACACACACACACACACACACACACACACACACACACTCTATAATTAATATACACACTCCTTAACACAGCTTAGACGTCTGTGTGGTTCTGTGTATGTGAGTGTGTGTGTGTGTGTTTGTGTCTGTGTGGCATCATCATCGGCATCGGTCGACAGCCATAAGCAAGTGTGTGTGTGTGTTTGTGTGTGTACCTTTCTCGGAGGCGAACATGGAGATGATTTTATTTCGTTTCTGTTTCTCCTCAGGAACAGAGGGGAGGGACCGAGAGTTGTAGTTGCCCGACACGGAGTCCTTGGCTCCGCCTCCTTGGCTGTTCATTCTGACAGGGGGAGCGGGGGGCTTGTCTTCACACACACCGCTGTCACACATCTACACACACACACACACACACCTGGAGAGGGAGAGAGACACACACCGCTGTCAGAGAAAAAGAGACCTCTATCATGCCTTGACACACCGACACAAAGTGAGAAGGTGTGTGTCCCCGTGTGTGTCTGCGTGTAAGAGGGAACAAAGAGTGGATGAGGAAGGTACATGTTATGTGTGGTTTCCTGCTGTGTGTGTGTGTGTAATGCATTGCAGAGCAGAAGGATGTTTTCGGCTCCAAATAAGGTAAAAGCTCCCGTCTGACACCTTTTCACCTGCACACCACAACCTCTTCCTCTCTCAGAGAAAAACGCGACAGAGTTCCCCTTCAAAAGGTATAAGGCACAGTGACATCATCCCCATCAACAGGAAATAGCCTACATCTAGCTCACAGAGCTTTCATCACGTCCTGTCTTTGACCCTGCTGTGTGTGTGTTTCCGTCCGTCCAGGACAACTGCCTTCCGATTTCCAATGTTTTTCTCTCCTCCACTAAAAGGACACAGTCAACATTTCACACTGTCGGAAAGACACGCTAGCCTCCTTCTCCCTCTGTCTCTCTGTCTACAGCTTTGTATCCCCGATCAGACATCAACTACTACATTAGCTGTCTCCAGCCTCTCTCCGTTTCCTCACCCCTCTCCCTCCTACTTACCCTTTCTGTCCTCCTCCTCTGTGCTTTTCAGAAGAGTAGGTCAACAACAGCTTTACTTTAGCTTGTAATATCCGTGTGTGTACCTTATTACTTTCTCGGTCCCTGTTTCTCTCAGTCCCTGTCTCTCTCAGTCCCTGTCTCTCTCAGTCCCTGTCTCTCTCAGTCCTTGTCCCTGTCTATCTTGGTCTCTTTCTTTCTCTTTCCCCCCTCTCTCTATTCCTCTCTCTCCAGGACATGTTATAACAGGCAGTCTCATTCCACAGCGGTCTCAGACACAGCCAGTTCTATCATGCCCAGCAGTTCTTGCTCATCTCCATGGTTACGCCCTGCTCCAGCCCTGCCCAGCCTAGCCTAGTAACGTGTACGGCAGTGTGTGTTTGTGTGTGTGTGTGTGTGTGTCAGGATAATAATGGGTGCTATCCAGGCTGGGACTCGTTCCCTAGGAATTCCATAGCTCCAGGCCTGGGATTGGGTAAATCAGAGGCAGAGGCACTTCCCTTAGGCCACAGAAACAAATGAATATCAACATCATGCCCTCTGATAGGCTGCAGGGAATTATCACCATATTGCTTCGTCCCAGCCAATCTAATGTTTTTATATCCATAAGGGGGAGTGAACAAAAGCAACTTTGAACAAGACTTCCAGGATAGGAGAGGGAATCTGAACCCACCCTCTGTTTATACATTGTAGGTCTGCTCTCTCCGTTACATTCTGCTCTCTCCGTTACATTCTGCTCTCTCCGTTACATTCTGCTCTCTCCGTTACATTCTGCTCTCTCCCCGTTACATTCTGCTCTCTCCCCGTTACATTCTGCTCTCTCCGTTACATTCTGCTCTCTCCGTTACATTCTGCTCTCTCCGTTACATTCTGCTCTCTCCGTTACATTCTGCTCTCTCCGTTACATCCTGCTCTCTCCGTTACATTCTGCTCTCTCCGTTACATTCTGCTCTTTCCGTTACATTCTGCTCTCTCCGTTACATTCTGCTCTCTCCGTTACATTCTGCTCTCTCCTCTTTGTTTCTAGGGGAAACCCACTTCCTCATCCTGGAACTCCTAGAGGCCCTGAGGGTCACAAGGGCCAAACTGACTAATCAGACAGAAGCAGGAAGCAAACATAGTCAACGTTGTTTACAGGAAGTAGAGTGAAACAGCCTTTAGTGTTCAACATCTATAAAAGGAAATAGCTGACTGCACAGGACACACACACAGACACCTCCATGCCATGCTACACAGAGTAGACAATCCATTCATCCTGTATTCATTCATTCCAGCACACATCACACCTCAGAACACATGTCAGAATTCCACTTACAATGGTAGGCTACATGTGATGCACACAGAGAGTGGTAGGCTACATGTGATGCACACAGAGAGTGGTAGGCTACATGTGATGCACACAGAGAGTGGTAGGCTACATGTGATGCACACAGAGAGTGGCAGGCTACATGTGATGCACACAGAGAGTGGCAGGCTACATGTGATGCACACAGAGTGGCAGGCTACATGTGATGCACACAGAGAGTGGTAGGCTACATGCGATGCACACAGACAGTGGTCGGCTACATGTGATGCACACAGAGAGTGGCAGGCTACTTGTGATGCACACAGAGAGTGGCAGGCTACATGTGATGCACACAGAGAGTGGCAGGCTACATGTGATGCACACAGAGAGTGGCAGGCTACATATGATGCACAGACAGTGGCAGGCTACATGTGATGCACACAGACAGTGCAGGCTACATGTGATGCACACAGACAGTGCAGGCTACATGTGATGCACACAGACAGTGCAGGCTACATGTGATGCACACAGACAGTGCAGGCTACATCTGATGCACACAGACAGTGCAGGCTACATGTGATGCACACAGACAGTGCAGGCTACATGTGATGCACACAGACAGTGCAGGCTACATGTGATGCACACAGACAGTGCAGGCTACATGTGATGCACACAGACAGTGCAGGCTACATGTGATGCACACAGACAGTGCAGGCTACATGTGATGCACACAGACAGTGCAGGCTACATGTGATGCACACAGACAGTGCAGGCTACATGTGATGCACACAGACAGTGCAGGCTACATGTGATGCACACAGACAGTGCAGGCTACATGTGATGCACACAGACAGTGCAGGCTACATGTGATGCACACAGAGAGTGGCAGGCTACATGTGATGCACACAGACAGTGGCAGGCTACATGTGATGCACACAGACAGTGCAGGCTACATGTGATGCACACAGACAGTGGCAGGCTACATGTGATGCACACAGACAGTGGCAGGCTACATGTGATGCACACAGACAGTGGCAGGCTACATGTGATGCACACAGACAGTGCAGGCTACATGTGATGCACACAGACAGTGGCAGGCTACATGTGATGCACACAGACAGTGCAGGCTACATCTGATGCACACAGACAGTGCAGGCTACATGTGATGCACACAGACAGTGGCAGGCTACATGTGATGCACACAGACAGTGCAGGCTACATGTGATGCACACAGACAGTGGCAGGCTACATGCGATGCACACAGACAGTGGCAGGCTACATGTGATGCACACAGACAGTGGCAGGCTACATGCGATGCACACAGACAGTGGCAGGCTACATGTGATGCACACAGACAGTGCAGGCTACATGTGATGCACACAGACAGTGGCAGGCTACATGCGATGCACACAGACAGTGGCAGGCTACATGTGATGCACACAGACAGTGGCAGGCTACATGTGATGCACACAGACAGTGGCAGGCTACATGCGATGCACACAGACAGTGGCAGGCTACATGCGATGCACACAGACAGTGGCAGGCTACATGCGATGCACACAGACAGTGGCAGGCTACATGTGATGCACACAGACAGTGCAGGCTACATGTGATGCACACAGACAGTGGCAGGCTACATGTGATGCACACAGACAGTGGTACTGTAGGCTTACTGAAATAATACAAATAAGAAGAACTACAGTTGGATAACAATGTTAGTTGAGTTAGTAGCTGCCAAAACCCCATGCATCCATCTACTGACTGGTAATCAGTTGCCTTGGGCTTTGTACAGTATTTCAACTGTAATAACAGATGTATGTGAATGGTTGCAATATTCTACTAGGTTTTTAATAATATGATTATAGCCAGGCTATATAATAGGTGGATGTGATATCTCCACTATAATAATACTATGTTTATAGCCAGGCTATATAATAGGTGGGTGTGATATCTCCACTATAATAATAATATGTTTATAGCCAGGCTATATAATAGGTGGGTGTGATATCTCCACTATAATAATAATATGTTTATAGCCAGGCTATATAATAGGTGGGTGTGATATCTCCACTATAATAATAATATGTTTATAGCCAGGCTATATAATAGGTGGATGTGATATCTCCACTATAATAATCTAATAATAGGTTTATAGCCAGGCTATATAATAGGTGGGTGTGATATCTCCACTTAAAAGTAGCTATATGGATGGGAGGCTGGGTGTAATATGTCCACTAGGCCTTAATGATAGGGTTACAGACAGGGTATGATAGGTGGGTGTATGTCCACTATAAAAAATACGTTTCACAGCTAGGCCTATGAGAATGGGTGCACTATATCCACTGTAATAAAAGGTTTATAACCATGTGAAATGCAATATTATGTTACGTTCACTAGTGATTATCAGTAACTATCTAACAGAAGTCCAGTAGTACGGCTAGTTTAAGCAGATAGCTGGATAGCCTAGCCATGTTGTAATGTGCGCCTTTTACTCACCAGTAAGCTTAACTAGGAAGCAATATCTCGTCTCATGTAAAACTCCTGAAACCCCGCCCCTCCTCCTCTCTTTTGTCTCCGCGGTACACCGATCTGGCGCTGTGATTTACATAAGATTTGAGCTAATAGACTGTAGTCAGTTTAGCTAATAAACAGTTTTCACTTGTGTAGCTGTCCTCTTCTGGAATTGGGCCCCGAGGACCGGAGAAAAGCCAGGATGACAGGGCGGAAACGGAACGAACCACAGACCAAGCCCAGACAGAACGGTACGCTCGATTTAGTTTCCGCGCCGGGTGAGCGGGGTTTTAAACCGTGTGTTTGGTGGCTTTTCTCTGTCTGTACATTGATTTAGATGTTCTGTTTTCACTTGTTTAGCTGTCTTCTTAAATTGGGCCCGAGGACCGGAGAAAAGCCAGGATGACAGGGCGGAAACGGAACGAACCACAGACCAAGCCCAGACAGAACGGTACACTCGATTTAGTTTCCACGCCGGCGAGCCGGGTGGGCGGGTTTTTAAAACAGTGTGGTGGTGGCCTTTCTCTGTCTGTACATTGATTTAGAAAATGTTCTTTGCATTTTTCTGGCAATTTCCTATAAGACCTTTAGAGCATCGAAATACACATATTGGGGCGGCAGGGTAGCCTAGTGGTTACAGCGTTGGACTAGTAACCGAAAGGTTGCAAGTTCGAATACCCAAGCTGACAAGGTACAAATCTGGCAGTTAACCCACTATTCCTAGGCTGTCATTGAAAATAAGAATTTGTTCTTAACTGAATTGCCTAGTAAAATAAAGGTAAAAATAAATATCCAATCTAAAGACAACATTTGAGTTAAACTCAAGTTTGTTGCTACCATTTCTTTATATCCAAAGTGCCACCAACATTCATAAAGCTAAACAGAGTAGGGTCGAAAATAGTTGTATTTTGTAGTTCAGTAGAAAATAAAAACGTTTAAGATACTCTAGGTAGTCTAATATAAATGTAAAATGTAACATGTAAAAAGTGTTGGTCCCATGTTTCATGAGCTGAAATTAAAGATCCTAGAAATGTTCCATATGCACAAAAAGCTTATTTCGCTCATTTTTTTTGCACAAATTTGTTAAAATCCCTGTTAGTGAGCATTTCTTCTTTGCCAATATAATCCATCCACCTGGTAGGTGTGGCATATGCACATTACACAGGTGCACCTTGTGCTGGGCACAAGAAAAAAGGTCGCTTTAAATGTGCAATTTTGTCACACAACACCACAGATGTATCAAGTTTTGAGGGAACTTGCAATTGGAATGCTGACTGCAGGAATGTCCACCAGAGCTGTTACCAGGGAATTGAATGTTAATTTCTCTACCATAAGCCATCTTCATTTTACAGAATTTGGCAGTATGTCCAACCGGCCTCAAAACCGCAGACCACATGTAAACACGCAAAGACAGAAGACAACCACCCACAAAGTACCCACAGAATATGGCTGCCAAAATGTCTTCTGTCTTTGTGTCTATGCACCAGATAGGACTGTTTTCGGTTTTCACATTTGTTGTTTTGTAAGTGTTCTCGTTTATCGTCTATATTAAAGATGTTGAACACTAACCACGCGGCATTTTGGTCCTCCTCTCCTTCAATGGAAGATAACCGTTACAGTAATAGAGCCCTTTTGTGTGGAAAAACTCATTCTGATCGGCTGGGCCTGGCTCCCCAATGGGTGGGCCTGGCTCCCAAGTGAGAAAGTCTATGCCCTCGCAGGCCGACCCATGGCTGCACCTTGCCAAGTCATGTGAAATCCATAGATTGGGGCCTCGTTTACTTATTTCTATCGATCTATTTCCTTATATGAACTGTAACTCAGTCAAATTTCTGAAACTGATGAGTTTAGATTTTTGTTCAGTATATTTTCTATGATATTCAAATACAGGTCTCAGAAAACCAAATAATATTTGAAAGTATTTTGACTAGGCCTACCTCTCAGAAAACCAAGTAATATTTGAATGTAGCCTATTTGAATATATGCAAGCGAAAACATGTTTTATTGACGGCTGCCAAATATTTGATGAAGAGGCCAAAACTACAACAGTTTGAATTAGTCTAAGTATATGATCATAAATCAAATAAAATGTTATTGGTTGCATGCACATACAGTATTTAGCAGATGTTATTGCATATGAAGCTAAATTCTTGTTTTCCTATCTCCAACAGTGCAGTAATATCTAACAATAAACAACTAAACACTGTTAATGTAATTTAATTATGCCAATTTGCTTTCATGAATTGAAAACCCTTAATCTATTTTATGAGAATTTGTAAGATTCTTGTTTGCATAAAATAGATGCAGACCAGTCTTTCAATAATAGGTAACAGAATGTATTCTCGGAGCGCGCTGCCACTTAACCACGAACAACAGTTTATATACAGATCATGACGTCATTTCATTGCTTTAACAGAATCCCCTCCACTCGACCGGGACAAAGTGAGGTGAAAAGTTCATTCTAACTTACTAACACTCCCAGGTAACTTTTGACCCCTCAACATTATCAATCACCACTGAATGCACTCACTGTCTTATCTAAAAACCCCAGAGCTAAGTTTCTGTAGGGTCAACCATAGGCTAACGACCTTATCTGTTTTCACAGTCCCCAACCCATTTGTTTCTTCCTAGTTGGAATGGTGTTAATTAACTTGAATTACTCCTTGTCCGTGTCTCACAATCCCTTCTTATGAACTCATATTGTTAATCAGATATAATAAAACAGAGTATAAGTTTTACTTAGTTACAGTTCCATTTAAAATGACTTGTTCAGTCATTTAATCATAATTTGACCAACAACACACAAATCTAAAAGTAAAAGAATGGAAATAAGAAATATAGCTAAGATCAGGGATATTGCCTCTGCAAATTGAAACAGGTCGGTATTGTGGTGAAATGGAAGAGGAAAGACTATGTAACTACTGTGATCTTGAAGAAATAGAGAATGAAACTAATTTTATCCTCTATTGCTCTTTCTACCACGATATATGCTTTCTCTTATTACAGAAAGCACACCAGTTATACCCTGGCATTATGTGGCTGAGCCATGAGGAGACAGAACACTAGATATACTCTGGCATTATGTGGCTGAGCCATGAGGAGACAGACCACCAGATATACTCTGGCATTATGTGGCTGAGCCATGAGGAGACAGACCACCAGATATACTCTGGCATTATGTGGCTGAGCCATGAGGAGACAGACCACCAGATATACCCTGGCATTATGTGGCTGAGCTATGAGGAGACAGACCACCAGATATACCCTGGCATTATGTGGCCTAGCCATGAGGAGACAGACCACCAGATATACCCTGGCATTATGTGGCTGAGCCATGAGGAGACAGACCACCAGATATACCCTGGCATTATGTGGCTGAGCCATGAGGAGACAGACCACCAGATATA